>NC_056736.1:662169247-662377981 GCF_019279795.1 Protopterus annectens | reverse complement strand
GAGAAACACGCTCACAGTGGCTTACACGCACACATGCTTACATGGTTTAGAATCTTCTTATTCAGGTTAAAACACGCACACCAGCGCAAACAGTCTTACAAGTCTGCCAACAGGCTCCCACATGCTCAGTCTGCCTTACATGTGTGCACACTGCCCTACTCGTGCCTCATGGCGTGCACACGCAAGATGAACGCCCAGCAAGAAACTTTGGTGTAAGCAACAGTGTACACCTTCCATTTCTTGACTTTCCCATGCTTATCTTGTGGCACTCCTCTTTCCATGATATGTGTCTGACATCTGTCATGTAACACTGACCTCCAATGAACTGCATTTCTTTCTGCCATTCCCCCCTGTGATGTCACCTATCTCCTACTCTATTCCTCCCCCTTATGTATCGCTTACACTACTCAGAATGTGCTCATTTGCTATGTGACAGTGGAATTCAGTATCTTAACACTCATTTACATCAGATTGCCTACTAATGCTTAGTTACATGTCTTAGACTCAGCTTCCCCCCTTAGCAACCACTAAACAGTGGCCATGTTGTTTTTGGTTTGCTGGTCCCTGCATTGTAAATCCATGTATTGCATAAAACCCACATTTGTGGGTTTATAACCTTCATTTTTATGTTTTATATAGTGCAGCCCGTTTGCGCGGGGCTGTGCTGCGTTTAAACTATTAAATATTATTATTTATTTTTCATATTTGCATCGCGGTACTTTGCCAATGGCCACATAGTTGGCCATTGGCATGCTGCCTGACACATGTGCACCCTTTATTTGGAGCTGACATGGCTCCATTGTGTTTTTTGCAGAAACGTACTCAGTTGTCAACTGAGTACATTTCTGCAGCTAAAACAGCTCTTACACAGGCTGCTTTGGGCTTCCTGGATCGCTAATCTACCTCATTTGCATGCCTTTCAGCTGCAAGTGAGGTGATTAGCATATCCATGCACACTCCGTGTAAGAGACGTTTTAGCTGGTCTCTTACACAGAATTTTGGGCTGTTCCTGGATTGCGAGGGCTGCATGGAGTCTTACACTACTTTTAGACTCCATGCAAGCCTTCGTAAATCCTGCCCATTAAGTGCATTAACACCATACCATGCTTACTAAAACTGTGCAGTTGGTGGAGAAAATAGATGATGAGCAGACCTCTTGAATTTGCGCTGTGCCTTTTTTCTACCATTGTACCAGGGAAAATGCAGACATATTTGCAACATATTGTGACTGGAGCAGTTTTATTTGACAGCCATTTGTGTCTATCTCATTGGCATTGTCTGTGTTCATACTGATCACCAAATAGGATCATAGGATCATATGAGATTACTAGGCTATCGACCCAGAGGTCATGTTAAGCCTAGCTGTTTCAACCCATTGTAATACTGTAGAGGTACTAGTCAGTACCCAAGTTTGCATTTACTGATCACTGAACATGTCCAGGAGGGTTGTGGGAGCTATCCCCCGTAAGAATTTACAGTGCCCCATTCACTCATCCAGGTTCCTCTTGAATATTGTCATGGGGTGCTATGTTTCACATGAATTGATAGCCTATTCCAAAGACATGGCTGTCAGTGGGAGATAAATCTGTCTCTCCAACATGTCCTGTTTAAGTTGCAGGCCATACTTAAGTCCCTGGAATGGGTAGCCCTAGACCACTTGATTTACGGATATGCAGTAACTTCATTAGGTTTGGGTCTTGGGTTGCTCTGTAGACCAGGCATAAGTCTCCTCTAAGAAGTCTATTTGATACAGAGTACAGTGACAGGGATTTTAGTTCATCTGTCTAAGGCACATGCTGGAGGCCCTTGATCTTCTTTGTTAGAAACCTCCGAAGTCTCTCTAATTGCTGTAGATGCTTAGTATGGTACCTATCAAATGAGGCGTTATACTCAATTATGGGCCGGATAAGTGCCGAGTATATGGGGGTTATAACTTCTATTGCTCTCAAAGCAATGCCTTTATTAATCAAATAGCTATGTGGAAAGCTTTACTTAAAATAGTAGACATGTAGTGGTTGAAGTTAAAGTTGCGGTCAACTTGTGATCCCAGGTACCTTACCACTTCATGGGTACTTAGGGTATTGTTACTGTTTTGATAGTGTGAAGGGACATTGTTTGTGCTGAAGGGAATGATGATGCATTTCTTTGCATTCAGTTTGAGACTGTGACTAATATACCAGTCATTGGTCTGTGTGAGACCATCCTGGAGTATACTGACATCATTTGGGGATTCAATTATTGCACTAAGTTTGCAGTCGTCTGCAAACTTGGTCAGCCACAACCCCTTAATTTTGACCCGAACTTCTGAGAAGTATATAGCAAACAGTAGGGGGCCCAGCACTGACCCCTGTGGCACCCCACTGGTAACAGGTCTGCTGGTTGATGTGGAGTCACCAATTTTGATAGTGTGTGTCTGGTTTGTGAGCCACTTTGCAACCCATCTTACAATGAAGGGGTTCACATTCAGTTTGCTAAATTTATTGGTAATGCCTGAATGCAGGATTGTGTAGAAAGCCTTTGCCAAGCTGAGGTATACTGTATGCACAGATTTGTCCTCATCAATGGCGTTATTCACACGTTCAAAGAAATCCACCAGATTTAACAGGCAGAATCTGCCCTTCAAGAAGCCGAATTGGGTAGGGTCCAGGGTTTGGAGGTCACCTATGTCTTTATTTATGAGGTCCTTATAGATGAGGCTGGTCAGGCTTATGGGTCTGTAATTTCCTGGATCTGTTGCTAGGGCACCTTGTGGAGGGGAATAACTGTAGCTGTTCTCCATTCCATAGGAACAAACACTGTGGTTAGGCTATGATTGAAAAGGGTACTTAGTAGTGATGCTAGTTCATGTTTTAGCCTGTTTAGAAGAAGCCTGGGATGTCATCTGCTCCCATAGAGGCTGTGTTCTTTGCTTGGACAGGGCTTTGAGGACCTGCTCTTCAGATATGTAAGGTGAGGGGGGGTTTGGGGATGGGTTTGTTGTAAGTTAGGAGGGGATAAGGGAGTGAAATGTTCACCAAACCTATCCGCTAGCAGGTTCACTATCTCTGTGGGGTCAGTGTGTGATACCATTGGCCATCAGTTCTGCACATGCTTGAGTCTTACCCTTTAGGTTATGTACATAGCTGTAAAAGGCCTTATGGTTATCCTTGGCAGTACTTGCTAGTTTTCTGTCAAAGGAGCTCTTGGATGATTTGACAAGTTGGCTTATTTGCCTGCTAAGGCTGAGGTGGGTGCTTTTCCATTGTTGGGTCCTTGTCTTTATTTTCTTGGACAGCAACTGTTTGCATTTATTGTAGACTTTGTTGATGGTGGAATCCACAATAGCAACTTGATTTTACTTGGGGCTCTGGCTTTGATTCTGCAGTGGAGTTTATACACTTATGCAAATGATTGTACAGAGCTTTAGTGTAAGCTTCGGCGTAGTTACCACTTTCAGCTTGGAGCTTGGGGTGGGGCTTGAAATGCATTTATACCTTCACATAGGAGGATATAGTTTCCCTTTATGAAATTTTTTGGTCTAATTTCACCCTTTGTGAGTTCTTGTGTTAGTGTCAGTTTAAAGGTGACTAGTTTGTGATTAATTTTAACTAATGAGGGTCCAATAGTTGTAGCAGTGCACCTGTTTGACATGTTGGTGAGGACCAGATCTAGAATGCTTGTTCCTCTTGTCGGGGTGTTGTTTTCTAGTCTGACAGTTATGAAGTTTGCCAGGGGTAGAAAGATATATTAATGGGTGGTGAGAAGGCTGTCCCTCCTTAGTAGCAGTAAGCATTCCTAAAGTAGCTATGCACTTCATTTCACAAGACATTTTACTTGGCAGGCAGTAACCTGGGGAACCATGCAATGAGCATAACATACACAGGTGACAAACAAATGTCAAAGACTATGTGAGCTGGAGAATATTATTGATAATGTCATTTTATAAAGTCAACGTGGGGGAAGTGTACTGGAAATGGAATGGAATACAGCAGGAAAATGACACCGCAGAAAGGAAATGTTTTGTATATTAAACACATCATGACTGCAATTATGACTAGGAAAAAACATTACAGAAAAGATCAACATGCATTGAAAAAGTTATGGATTTCTTTGGATACTTACTGAATCCCACAGCCACCATAGCTAATAACAGACTGAAGAATCATAACATAGAAACAGTGCTGTAATAGTTATAATGTGTACTGAAACAAAGAATAAATGGATAGGGGCATAGCTTCATACAAAGTTGCTAAGCATTCAGTCCATGAGACCATTAGGGAGTCTAGCCCAAATTCCCAATTGCTGCAAAGTTCTGCTGGTTAAGTTACTTATTCAAGGACACACAATAGGAAAATGAAGATGGAAAGATTCAAACCATGTATTCTTCACAACAGAAGCAGAAATTCAGTCTTGTACTTATTGCCAGACATATCACAAGTTCAGTTGGAGGAACAGGAATGGGTTGCTGCATGCCTCAATTCACTAATGGTTGTAACAAGCAGGAGTTCAGTTTCCTGCAAAAATACACAGAGGTACAAATTGAGTAAAGCTTACACGGTCATTTTTTATGCGTGTTCCTCACAGCGTGATGCAAACATGGGCACAGTGAGTTTTAGATTCAGTAAATTCCATGTAGCAGAGCACAATCAGCCGCACTCATGAGCAATAAGGGAAACTTTTGTGGAATGCAAATGTCAGCATAAGTAGCTGAAATTTATGCTAATGAAGCAAAACTACATGGTGGAGTGATCCAACAACTTTAAATATAACCGTGTAGACTCTGTGTCCGTGTTGGTAGTGTATGTGGAAATTTTCTGCGTACAGGAGTCTACATGGAAGCAAGGGCATGTAGCAGTTCAGAAATATGGGGAGAATTCCCATGAATAGGTAATAATACACATATAATGGGTGATGTATACACTGTGGATGTCCAAAAGCATGGGGGGGGGGGGTTGTCAGATTGCTATAGATTTAAATTTTGTTTTACCTCATGTTTGTGCAGTGCACTGCTTGCCGCAAAGGTTTTAAATATGAATACCAGAATTGTCATGTAAAAGTGGAGTATAATGTACTGTCACCATAGGTAAAGTAATACCCTGCCTTGTGTCTTTAAAATCATGCTCTCTTGCTGTTGACCAGCTTACATGGCTACTAACCATGTAAACTCCAGGCTGTCAGCATGGTTATTATGCAAATGAGTGCAAAAATCAGTGAATTTGTTGAATCACAAAAAGCAGGAACCGTCTAGGGATGTTCACTTCATGTAAGGTCCTACATGGTGTTTATGTTTCCAGTGGATGCTGATGACATCAGGCGGGTGTGTCAGGTCCCTTTATTTTTTTTTTTCAGTGTATTGTGCATGTTTGCACAGTGTGCTACTTGCTGGAAATGGTTTTGGCAATGCATACCTTGTTTTTGTGACCAGACCATGCACATAACAGACATGAGCTATACATCCAAAAATAAAAATCAGATGCATTCAGTTAATATTGCTGAACACTGCTGGGCATCACTCAAACCCGATAAGTGGGGCTGCACTCAGCTAATAGCCTCAAGTTATGGAACTTTGCAAAACTACTCCTGTGGCGACAAGTGTTAAGTACTGGACTGGAGTGTAGATGGTCCTAGGCCCTAGTACAGGGTAAGGCAACTTTTCTCATACTGTTCTGACATTGCAGCTTATACAAATAAAGTGTAACTTGCAGTAATTAGAGTTTTCTGTATGTCTCATGACAACAGGGATGAAATAATAACATTTTGACATGCCTTACCTTAGTTATGCACAGCTGTGCTCTGCTGCACGATGGTGGGCACAGAGCACTACTGTGCACTGAAGTAGGACCTTTAAATCTCATAATTATATCCTACGCAGGTGAATTGCATCTTAATTAGCCAATCCCACATGGTGGACCTACTCAAGAAATGTATAAAGTATGCATACAGCCTACATTCTGATTTTCTCTCAATGCTTCAAGACCATTGGAGACTTGGAGATCAAGTCATTGCTGCTGGTGCTACTGATAATACACCTAGGCCGAGAAGGAGAAGAGTGTTTAGGCCCAGGGTGACCTTCCAGATGCTATATGAGCTGGAGATTGTAGAGCACTAAAGGATGGACAGGGACATATTACAAGAACTCTGTGAGCTCTGCCATCCTTAACTCAAACCCAGAGCGAACAGAGGGGAACCCATCCCAGTGGAAACAAAGGTATGTGTATCCCTTAGGATACTAGCTACAGGTACTTTTCAAAGACCAACTGGGGACATGATAGGGGTGTCATAGGCATCAGCATTCAGGATACACCACCAGCATCTGGATGCTATGCTCCTACATGCCAGTAAGCATATATATTTTCCCCTTTCCCCTGAGGACAGGGCAAACAATATGCAATGATTCTACCATATAACTCACTACCCTGAAGTACTAGATGCCATAGATTGCACTCATGAGCACATCAAGGCACCACCTGGTGAGCAGCATAGAATCTACATTAACTGCAAGGGATACCACTCCATCAACTGCCAAGTTGTGTGCAATGCCCAGGGGATTATCTTGAATGTGTTCACAGGCAACCCTGCAGTTATCACAACTCCCATATCTGGCACACATCACAGCTGTACCAGATGTTGGCTGGGGGGTACATCCCACAAGATTACTGGGGGATGCTGGCTATGCCCTGGTACTGTGGATGATGACACCCAACAGAAATGCACACACACCCACGGAACAATGCCATAGTGAGGCACATGCACAAACTAAAATTATCACAGAATATGTGTTTGGGCATCTGAAGTCACAGTTCAGGTGCCTAGATATATCTGATGGAGCCTTGCAGTATACTCCACACACATGTACACAAATATTCACAGTGTGTGCTATGCTCCACAATCTGATACTGTGGAAACAGCTGCAGCAAGATCAGCAAGGGGAAGGGGCACCCATCCCTCCACTAATGTCTAGGTCATCACAATCACAGGAGGACTTGGAGGAAGAACCCCCAGCTGCTGTCCCTGTAGGCAGATGTAGGTATGCTCTTGCTTTGGCTAAGAGACAACACATAGCACATTCATTGACCACTTGAGGACCTAGGGTCTAATATGTTTCTCCTACTCACATATATACATTAAAATTGATGCCGGAAAACTCACACAATCTGTACCCAAGTATTGGCTGTGTACTGTTTGTATCAGTCAGCCCTGAACTAAAGTTGTGTTAACCACTGCATTTGCAAGGTAGGTCCTTACACTGTATTCTTGTAGTGTATTATAACATATCCTTTGTATCCATGAACTTGGTACAGTATGCAGTAAATAGTGGTGTATGTGTACAAAAATTAAATTAACATGTGACTACAGACACTATTTTACTGTTATGTGACCATTTGTAATTAGCAGCCCTCATACATGCAACATTCATACAGTCCTACTGCAGCAGATTACTGGTACATCACTCAATAGAGAGAAGTTAGAAAGTGAGGCTACACATGGCAGTGTATGACTTTAGACTTATCTGTATTCTAACAGTAAATGTGGTTTGTTCCCCCACTTCCCAAAACAAGAGTGTCCCCTTGTAACTGCCATAACAGTAACTCCTCTAATCTACACCCAAACCCTCAGTATATGGGTGTTTTTCACAGTTATTATCCCTCACATTTTCAGGACAATAATTTAGATTTGATCATACATTGCATGTGTTAGGTAACTGATGAATAGCAGTGTACATTGTTATGCAGGTAGTTGTGTGATGAATGACCCAGTTCTGGAAAGCTGCTTCTGTGGCCAAAAGGACTAAGGCAGCCATCTTGTCTGACAAAGCTGTAATGCTGTTGAAAGTTCTAATCCTGATATAGGCAGAGGTTTTGGAATTGTATTAGCAATAGGTTCTGTTTTACAGACTGTGACTCTGTGCCACATAGTGTTATCAACATTGCCTTGTTTTAATTCCACACTTCTACAGTGTGTCACATGTATAAAACCTTTTTGATAAGGCTTAGCCAGTTTGCGCAGAGCACAGCATTGCAGAAACACTGAAAGAGAAAATAGGATTTATGTCAGACCACCAAACACAGGCAGTAGATAGAGTCAATTATTGCCAGTAGTAAATGGAAAATCCTGGCATGGAGTAGAAATAGTAGTAGGCTATAGTAGCAGGTATATATTACATAATAGTACATCTCAGATGTGAGCAATGCACCTTGCATTTATGAACTGCTTACCTACGCATACAGGTTAAAAAAGGCAAACTAACATGTGTGTCCACTTTGTTAACCATAGCGCAAATCCAATGCTTCTCTTGCTATTGCAATATATATATATATATATATATATATATATATATATATATATATATATATATATATATATCTATATATATATATATATATATATATATATATATATATATATATATATATATATATATATATATATATATATATATATATATATAGGTTCATAGGTAGGTACTAGGCTATCAGCCCAAGGGCCTACATAAGCCTAGCCAACAAGGTTCCCTGGCTTATGCCACCCAAGAAAGTTATTTTCCTGTGCCACTGTCGAGCAGAGACACAGAAGTGATCCCCGGGGTGTATTTCTTATTTCCCATCCACTCATTCAGATTTTTCTTGAAGAGTGCTAGTGAAGAACTTTGCTTGATATAGATGGGTAGCCTGTTCCAGAGTATGGGAAGTCTCTGGGACAGGAATCTATCCCTCCAGCATGTCCTGTTTATTGTGGTGACAAGGTTTAGGTCCCTAGAGCATGTAGCTTGGAGGGATTGGGATTCCTTTAGGTGTAGCATGTCCAACAGCTCTGAGTTTGACATAGCTTTATATGTTAGGCAGAGATCACCTCGGAGTAGGTGATATGCTACGGAGTAAAGCTGGAGTTGTTTAAGGCAGTCAGTGTAGGGCATTTGTTTGAGGCCAGTAATCCTCTTTGTGAGGTACTTCTGTAGCCTTTCCAGCTGCTGCAGATGTCTTATTAGTTACATTCCAAAAGGGGAGTTTTACTCTGTAATGGGTCTAAATTGTGTCGAGTAGAGGGGAACAATGACCTCTTATTTCCTGGATGAGAACCCTTTTATGATGAGGTGTGCCACCTAGAAGGACTTCCTGACTACTGTGGCAATGTGACTATCAAAGGAGAAACTACTGTCCACCTGGGTCCCAAGGTCTCTTATCACACATTCAGTGTTAAGTAGATTGCTGCCTATGTGGTAGTTCATGGGTACAGAGTTTTTACCAAAGGGGATGACACTGCACTTTTCGGCATTGAGCTTGAGGTCATGGCTCTGACACCAGGCATCTGTCTCAGTGAGGCCCTTCTGTAGGATGTCCACATCATTTGGGAACTTGACTATGGCTCCTAGTCTGCAGCCATCTGTGAACTTCATTAGCCAGAGGCCTTCTGTGTTAGCCTGTACTTCAGAGATGTAGATACCAAACAGGAGAGGTCCCAGGACAGAACCCTGTGGTACTCCACTTGTCACGGCTTTGAGGTCAGATTTGGAGTCTGCAACTTTTACAGTGTGGGTTCTGTCAGTGAGCCAGTTGTCAACCCATCTTGTGACATAGGGATTTATACCTAGTTTAGTGAGTTTAGCTGTAATTCCAGAATGGGGGATGGTGTCGAAAGCCTTGTTGAGGTCAAGATAGGCTGTGTGAACCACCTTACCCTCATCTACAGCTTTGGTGACTGCCTCAAAGAAGTTGATCAGGTTCAGGAGGCATGATCTGCCTTTCACAAACCCGAACTGGGTGGGATCCAGAGTTTTGAGATTACCAATATCTTTGTTTATGAGTTCCATGATGATACGTTCCATGGCCTTGCAGACCAGGCTTGTCAGGCTAATAGGTCGATCGTTCCTGGGATCAGTGGTGGCTCCCCCTTTGTGGAGTGGGATAACTGTTGCTGTGCACCATTCAGTGGGCACAAAGCCTGATGTGAAGCTATTATTGAACATGGCGCTTAAGTGAGGAGCCAGTTCATTCTGAAGTTCATGTAAAACGCACCCTGAGTTGTTGTCCAGTCCCATGGATGCTGCATTTTCACCTTTAGAGAGTGCAGTGTTTACCTGCATAGTTGTGATTAAAGGGACTCTGCATTCTTCCTGTATAGATATGGGCCCTTTAGGAGGTGAGAGGAGGTAAAGTTAGCACTGAACCTATCTGCCAGGTTGTTGGCATTATCAGTTGGTTCTGTAATTTTTGTGCCTTTCTGCTGTAACTCAGAGCAGATCTGGGTGTTGCCATTGAGATTCTTGACATAGCTATGGAATGCTTTGTGGTTGTCCTTAGAATTAGTGGCAATTTTGTTTTTGTAGCTAGCTTTGGTGAATCCTATAAGGGATCTCAGCTTCTTACTGAGGCTGACCAGGGAGATCCTCCACTCATGGGATTTTACTCTTTTTTGCAACAGTTTCTTCCTTCTGTTGTACAGTTTGTTTATGGCAGGGGACCACCAAATTGGCTTCCTTTTTTTGGAGGATAGTGTCTTGGTTCTGTTTGGGATAGCACGATCCATGCACTTGTGTAAGTGCTTATAGAGTGCATTTGTGCAGGATTCAGCAGTTGTAACTGTATTGTCCATCTGCATGGGTGTCATGAAGTTCACCACTTCTATCTTAAGAAGCATGAAGTTGGCTTTGGAGAAAATTTTTACTGTGGTTTCCTTAATGGGGGTGGGGGCGGGATGTGGATATCAAGGATGATTAGCTTATGGTCAGATCGGACCAACAAGGAGTTGACTTCAGGTGTGGAACACTGGTCACTCATGTTGGTAATGACTAGGTTTAGGATATTGTTGACCCTGGTGGGGGTTTGGATAAGTTGATCCAGGGCATTGGAGTTTATGAATTCCAGAAAGCGTTGATCTAAGGAGTTGGTAATTGAGTAGTTTTCCCAGTTAATGGTGGGGTAGCTGAAGTCACCCACTATTAGGGTGTTTGGTTGAACCCTAATATTTTCCAATACATCAAGAAAAGAGGAGTGGGAATCCTGGGGCTTGGTGGGGGGATATGTAGCAAGCTACAATCTGGATTGCAGTTTTGCCCAGAGTTAGTTGCACTTGGATAACCTCAGATGCATTATGCTGAGCAACTAGCCTGGAGGTATATATATATATATATATATATATATATATATATATATATATATATATATAGAGAGAGAGAGAGAGATGTCTTTAGTGCCCTACATACCTCTCAAGCTCTTACAGTAAGAAATCTGGACAAAGCCACAAATAATGGGGGAGGGGGACAAAGGCCCCAAAATAGGGACACTTTTTAAATATTGCTCTTACAAACTTAGAAAGTTGATAGAACAGCAGGAGCTGCATTAGCTTGAATTTTCTGAAGGATATGACATCTGAAATTCAGATGTCTGCCATTATTTTCTGACTTCATTTCTCAATGATTTGCCATTGATTTTTCCAGAAAACCACAATTTTGTGATAAACAGACCAAAAATGTGAGTCAAACATCTGGACATTCTGTGAAAATATGGACAGTTGAGAGATATGATGTCCTATCATTCTCAGACCACGTCTCTCATAAGACTACATGTGGAAACATTGTAAATTGAGGGCACAATATAAGAATATGTACATATATTGACAAACCATTCATTTGTTTCCCCAGGAGCAACATCACCAACAACCACAACAACCCTGGGTCACCTTGATTTTCCACACATATATCAACCACTGTACAAGCTGTAATATATACTGTTGTGTGCTCCCTCATGGACAGGGCCAATTGATGATGCTCACAGGTTTGCTCATCCAAATGCAAACAGACAAATATGTTCAATAAAGGTATTGTTGCTACACAGCTAGGCTACTAAGTAGTATTCATCTGCTAGGCTACTAGCCTCAGATGGCACTGCAAAGCAATGTGTCTATGCAGGCCTTCCAAGCTGTTGTGCAACACATGGCTTGGTTTTGTCATGTATTATAAGTTCACATGCATTCCTACATAAATCAGATTTGTGCTGTGGTGCCTGCGTTAAGTACTATGATCTGTAGTCCATAAACTTACATAGGTAAGGGTTCTGATCTCACTGCAGTCAAGTTTGTGTGTATAAATAAAAGTGTAAGTGTGTATCTTAATCTGACTTTGCAAATGACATGGTTTCCCATTGTTTTGCTGCTTGCACAAGCATCCAATCAAAGCAGGCCTTCAAACTCTTGTTTCCCATGTAGCCTGCTGATGTCATGTACCATAAGATCACCTGCAGACCTGTTAAAATCAGACTTGTGTTGTGGCGCATGCATTAAATACTCTGATCTGTAGTATGTAAACCTGGATAGGTAGGGGTTCTATCCTCACTGCAATCAACTTGGTGTGTGTGTTTGTGTGTGTGTGTCTCCATAAAGAACGGTGTAAGTGAGTATCCCACACTGACTTCTCAAATTATATGGTTTTGCACTGTTTTGGTGCTAGCACAAACATCCAGTCAAAGCAGGCCTTCAAACACTTGACCCCCACGTGGCCTGCTGATGTCATCTATCATAAGATCACCTGCTGTCCTTTTAAAATCAGACTTGTATTGTGGCGCATGCATTAAGTACTCTGATCTGTAGTATGTAAACCTAGATAGGTAGGAGTTCTGTCCTCACTGCAATCAACTTGGTGTGTGTAAGTGTGTGTGTGTGTGTGTGTGTCTCCATAAAGAACAGTATAAGTGTGTATCCCACACTGACTTATCAAATGACATGGTTTTGCACTGTTCTGGTGTTAGCACAAACATCCAGTCGAAGCAGGCCTTCAAACTCTTGACCCCCACATGGCCTGCTGATGTCATCTATTATAAGATCACCTGCAGTCCTGTTAAAATCAGTCTTGTGCTGTGGCACTTGCATTAAGTACTTTGATCTATTGTCTGTAAACTTAGGTAGGGGTTCTCTTCTCACTGCAGTCAACTGTGTGTGTGAACTGTTGGTGGATATTGCACAGAGCATTTTACAGCAGCCTAAGGGACACTGTCCTCTTGTCTTCAACAGACACTGCTGATGTCATCAGAGATATCAGATTATTGGATAAGTATAAGTCATAACAGGCCACGGTCACACACTGGCCTGACAGACGGGTCGATGTCACCTCATCATATATGAGACAGACAACAGTGTTATTCATGTTATTGTATGCACAAACATCATGATATCTATTTGCAATGGCAATGGATCGGTTGGCACATTAGAGCACATAGGAGTCCTCGTGAATTATGATGTTTGTGGATGATACTGTGATCTGTATTGAGAGTAGGGAACAGGTTTAGGAGACCTTGGAGATGGTGAAATATGCTCTTCAGAGGAGAGAAGTGAAGGTCAGAAGGACTTAAGACAAAGTATATGTGTATGAATGAGAGGCAGGATAGAGGAAAGGTTAGGATTCAGGGAGTACAGTTAGCAAAGGCATATAATGTGAAATAATTTGGATCAACAGTTCCGAGTAATGGTGTGTGTGGAAGACAAGTGAAAAAGAGAGAGCATGCAGGATGGAGTGGGTGGAGACGACTGTCAGGAGAGATTTTTGACAGATGGGTACAAATAAGAGTGAAAGGGAAGGTCTACAAGATGGTAGTGAGACCAGCTACATCATATGAGTTGCAGATGGTGCCAGTGACAAAAAGACAGGAATATTAACAGGTGTTTATTGGCAAAGTCCCAGATGTCACCATAAAACTGCTTAAGGCAATGGGCATGTATCTCAGAGGTTTTCATAACAGTTGACTGTATAGTGAGATGTAGAGATGCCCCAATCACCAGCTTAAACAAGGATAAATTTAGTGTTAGCTGTGTGGCAGATATAGTCATCACAGCACACATGCACTCAAGTCTCTCAACAACAAGTCCCACTCTTAATCCAGCATACTTCATCTTGGTATGCACAACCTGAGATGTGACTATATGAAATATATGAACACAGCCATGATTGAGCTATCTAAATAAATATGTCCCAGCCATGTATATCCCTATGTCTGAGCAGCATTATACCCTCACCTAGGATGATACCACTATATAAAGAACAACATATTCTCTGGACTTGTCTAAGTTTCTGGTGTCATTCTTAGGTGATACAGTACCTGTCATTGTGGGATGACATGGTGGATAAAGCATGCTCCTTTGTCAGACATAAGTGACTTGACTGTACCATAATCCCTTTATTAGGCAAGGTCATAAAAGAATAACCAATGTGAAAATGGACAACTCCAACAAAGTAAAGGCCATGCTGCTAAACCTTAAGTGTTCACATCTTAAATCACACTCTATGTAAGCACTTTTCGCAGTGAAGATGTTGATGTCTGTGCAGTCACAGAAACCTGGTTCAAGGTTGCAGTAAGTATTTTGGCCTTGTATGGCCACAATGCCTTCCAAACATCCAGACAGCAAATAAAAGTTGTGTGAACCACACTGAAGATTAGTTTGCCTCAAGACTGTTTAGAGAAGAAAACCATATGGAGTTATTCTACGCCCAACATACTGTGGGTAGGAAACCCCTACATGTTATATGCATGAATAGGTCACTGTCTATAATCACAAAAGGTTACACAGCCTATATATTTCTACTTGGAACAATTAAAATGGAATAAAACAACCCAGGCAGGGGTGAGTGAAAGTACTCATCCATTGATGGATAATTATAGGACAACAAACTCACTTGCACAATATTACTTGGAGTTTGTTAACTGAAATGCTATAGAAGAAATAGTGCAGCACTCCACAAGGTTAGTTCATATTCCAGAACTGTACCGCAACAATATGAGTGAACAATGTAATGGCACATGTGTAGTGCCTGCACTTTTAGTCCGACCATAAGGTGGTATGTTTTGAAGTAGATATAGTTACTGAAGTCCCCAAAGGAGAAATCAGGGTCAAAAACATCATCCAAGATAACTGGACCCTCCTAAGGTATGGTCTAATCTACTTCCAAGACACAGTTTCCACAAAGAACATTGACAGCTACAGTAACTTACTCCCTGATGCCCTGTCTACACATCTACACAAATGTATACACACAGTCATGCCTGATAGCCACAAACAAAGATCCTTCGGAAAATCCAAACCATACTGGTGGATGTCTGTCATTACCACATTATACAGTAAGTGAAAGAAGCTGATGTTTACAAATACAACATTGAGAAACCAGGACTGGAAAGCCACACTTCTCAGTGTAAACTTGCAAGTAAGACACCTTCAAAAACCCTCACAGAGCAACTATGCTAATAATTTACACAACAACATATCCGGGGATAACAATAAGGCTTTCTTCATGTACATCTGCAAACTGATATATATATATATATATATATATATATATATATATATATATATATATATATATATATATATATATATAGAGAGAGAGAGAGATACATCTCAGATGTATTTGGTTCCAGTTGTGTATGGTAGCACACACACTGACCCAGTGTAAATTCCAACCACCAAACCTATTACAAACTATGTGTGCAACACCACCTCCAACCTATGGTATCTACAATGAGAAAGTTATCACTGCCCTCTCCAAGACTAGGAGCACAGTCTCCATGGGACCAGATGGCATTCTGGCCTGGGTGCTTCATGTGCTTTAACAATGAGCTACTCCCCTAGGCACCATATTCAACCACAGTCTGAATACTGCTGTTGTTCACAATGAATGGAATACAGTGACTGTTTTCCAAACATAGAAGGGATGATTGGCAAATTACAAGTGTAATTATAGAACCATAACTTTATGCAACCTCTGCTGTAAGCAGTGGATACAATTTGCATGCATCTTACACACAAGGAAATAGGTGACCTCTAAACACTAGATGTGTCCCATTTAGGTGTTCTCAAGGGTATCTTGTGGCTGCAAAACCTGGTGGGATTCAAGACTGTGACCAGAGACACACATAAAGTCAAATCTGTGCACACATTCTATCATAACTTGGCCAAAGCCTTTAACACAGTCCAACATTTGTTCTCAGCAGGAAATTAACCAAGGTGAATATCAATTTCTATGTTATCAGTTGGTTTGCAAACGGGATCACAGACCAATAATATTCAATCACAGTGTGAGACCTCAACTCAAGCAGCAGACATTTCACCTGTGTGGTAACAGAAGTGTCAGTGCTGTGGCCCCTCATGTTTGACATATATGTCTCAGAAGTCCTGAACAAAACAGAGTATGTGGCACTAATGACTGCTGACAAAGCCATGGGTGTTACATGAACTGCATGGAAATGCATCAGCACACCCTGTTATAATAATAAATGTTCCTGCTTATTATAAAATAACCATGAGTACCCTATTCCCCACTTCTGTATTGATAGACCTTGGAAAACATGTTGACTGCAACCTGGGTCTAGTGTGGGGAGGTAGGCATTCTACATCTTACATCTGATTAGCAACGTCATTACATCAATAGCAATATATGTTATCAGCCCCTTATACTGATTCCTCATTGGCCGTATTAACTAATATAATCCTCCCTTTGATATATATTGTGCCAGACACCTGCAACAACGTGACAGACCTCAGAAATGTCTGACTAATAAAACATCAGAGGGTCTCCAACATGTGTCTTATGTTGGCAGACTGAAGTAGCTGTCCCTGTATGCAGTATCATACAGATAGCATTGAAGCAGATTATGTATGCCTTATAGGGCTATCTGTGGCCAAAATAGGATGAAAATGCTGCACATCTATAAGTAATGTGGAACTACAGTTACCTGTTCCAGGGACCTCAATGTGCACTATGACATACATAGGACATGCTGGAGAGACTGTCAAAGGTCGTCTCTCCTCTGCAGTAGACTTCAAATCCATGTCAAGTAGAGCACTTCCATTACCCTGTTAAAGGACAGGCTGGATGACTTGATGGGAAAATGTTATCTGCCATGGATCACTGCTGCTTCACTTCTGGACATGGTTGCTCTTTGCTAGACAAAACTTGGCCATGCATTATATCTACCTTTGAATATTATATTGTGATGTAACAGCTATGCTTCTAAACACCATCAGGTCAATACCCTAGTCACATCCTATGAACCTCAAAACCTATAGCAATGTACATGCAAAAAGGAATATTATGCTATATTACCATTCTGATGAGATTTGTTTTCAGTGCTGACATACAATCCTGAGCTCTGAATCTGATTGGTTGACTTTGGATGTGCACCCATATATTTGTACTAAACAACCCTTGACGAAAAAGTTAGATATATGAATGAGACACATTTAATTGTCTGACTTTACAGCCTTTACAAAAGCATCCACTATAAAGTAGATAAATTATTATGCTAGCAACTGTCTAAATGTCTATGTAAAATCTAAATGGCATGTAAAATTATCAGTTCAACAGCACAAATGGAGGAAATAAGGTCATGTTAATATAGACAGTCACCCTGTGCATCAGACATATAGCTTTAGTATCCCTGAATCCAAAAGATAGACGAAAGGGATGTGAGACAGTTATCATCACTTGTACAGGGTGTTGTGTGGGGGTGCAGGAGGCCTAGGCTGACAAAAAAGGTTGGCGAGTGTGTGTGTGGGTAAGCAAGGGAAGCAGGCAAGATGGGCCATGTAAATAGTGTGTGTGTGTGTGTGTGTGTGTGTGTGTGTGTGTGTGTGTGTGTGTGTGTGTGTGTGTGTGTGTGTGTGTGTAGGTGTCCTCAGAGTGACATTGGTGTGTGAGTGGCTACATGAACACAGCCAAGCTCAGTGCTAGCCCTACATGTCTGTATGTCGGACAGCTGTGAGCCATGCATGGTAGAGCTGACAGTTCATCATCTCTGCCCCTGAACATGAGAACTGGCTCTGCCAGGAGTTGCACTGGCACTTCCATACCCAAGATCAGATGATGTGCTACTACCTGAAGGTGATCAATGTCTGCTGGATTTGCTGTATTCATGGGAACACCTAGGAACATGACCCCATGGCCTGCTACATCTGGTTGTGGACAGCACACACCCTGCTGCAGCAGTGGATTTACTGCCACTATGGGAGCATGATCAGGCACTCAGCAGATCTAGTTGCTGATCTAGGCCCATGAGGTCAATGCTCCCCTCCCAGCAGACGTTTCATCACAGACAATGTGCATTCCATGACAGATACTCAGCATTCCTTCACTGACACATCCCATTCCAGTGTCATTCAACTGATCCAGGGTCTTAACAACACAGTGGAGGTAGTCACGGATGTCAGACTGTGCTGCATCTATAACCCTGAACATTCTCCTAGAGTTCCTTTCTGAACATGCCTGTGCCTTCAAGATGGCCCTAAACATACATCGAGTGACACATGATGAGACACCTGCAACAGGCTAGGGAGGGGCAGCAAGCCTCCTCCGAGCACCTCTATCAATCCACCTGTATGGTACTTCACCAACAGTTTGGTTATGGCCAGTGTCTACAGTCACTGAAGCCACAGCAGCCACACTTCCCTGGTCAATGAAATCACCTCCAGCTGTCCAATATCTATGGTGTCAGTGGACTGGGTATGCGTAGGTATACTGGCTGTGTCTGGTGATAATGGTGGGGGGTTGCTGAATGTCAACCTCCGTGTCAGAATCACCCTCTGCAACCCCCAGCTGTGCCTCACTTTGGCCACATCATCATCAGAGTCTGATGAGCCACTAACATCAGGTGCCATGACACAGAACCTCTTCCATGTTCACCTGTGACAAAAGAAAGGAAAACAGGAATACATTAATACCTGCACTACTATGCTGCAATATATGTTAAGCAATTTACACTGCTGTCACTATTACAGACATTCATACCTCTCAACCTCTTAGAGCAAGGAATGTGGACAAAGCCATGAATAATGGGTGGACAAAGGCCCAATAATAGATACCATTGTGACATATTGCCCTTACAAACCTAAAAAGGTAATAGAATGACAGGTATTGCTTCACCATGACATTTATGATAGTTATGCAGTCTGAATGTGAGATCTCTGTCTCTAATCTTTAATCACTTGTCAATAGTTTGAAACTCAGTCACTATGATTTTAAATATGGGTCAGAGGTATGAGCCACACATCTGGACATTCTGGAAATATCTGTACAGTTGACAAGTATGCAGACAGTACAGCAATCCATACAGCATGCCTGAAATGACACTTTAGCAGATATGTTGTAATATATTTACACTACTGACATAAATGTATTCTGTTTACCAACTGCAGGATCCCTATATCTGTGAATTCCTGATGGTCCTGAGCAAAGCAAAGAAAGAGGTAATGGCAACAGCACCACATTTAATAGTATAACAGGGGGTAATACTTTTAATAATCTATAGCTACAGTAACTGCAATGTTAACAAGAATGTGGCTGACAG
The DNA here is from genome assembly GCF_019279795.1 of Protopterus annectens. NCBI lineage: Eukaryota > Metazoa > Chordata > Ceratodontiformes > Protopteridae > Protopterus > Protopterus annectens. The sequence goes on along the minus strand of NC_056736.1, from coordinate 662,358,680 downwards.
CCTGTAAATGACATTAAAACTGCTGCTATCTTAAATACCCCCACAAAAAAACAACCTGACACACATATATAAACTATATACATTATTACATAATGAATGCAACAGTACTCTACTGATGATCTAACAAAACCTACCTGGAAGCTCCTCCTGAGACACAAGAGTGGTGCCCACATCCAGAATGTACTGGCTAATGGACTGCTGGGAGCTGTCCTGTGTGGTAATGTTTGAAAGGAATTCCTTGGTGGATGTGAGGGGTTGTTCTGCTGCAGGCCCACTGCTGGTGATCTGATGATCATGTACCACTTCAGCCAGGAGCAGCCTTAGGTCAACTGGTGTCCTAGGCAAAAGGGCTCCATGGCACCCCCACCAAACTACCCGGTGCCCCCATCCTTGTCTACCTACACCAAATAAATACTGGAAAAGTGCCCGTGCTAGAGTGGCGCCCTAGGTGGCCGCCTAGTTGGCCTATGCCTAAGGCCGACTATGACTTCAGCAGCATGCCTCCTTGTTGCATGAATCATATCTGGGGTTCTGTGTCACACCTATTCATAGCTGCAATTGTGTCGCCCAATTGCAATGACAGTTTGGACCAATTCGTCCCACAGGGCTGCATGTTCCGACATATTGTCCCTCCTTCTGGACATCAGGACTGCATGATGTTGGTGTAATGCTTTGACTATGAGGTCATTCTCTGCCTCAGAAAATGGGGGTCTATGGCGAACAAGCATATTGTTTACTGAAAGATAAAATAATGATAACGCATATAAGGATCACATAAGTACAAATAAACTGCGTACATTTAAAGCAGTACAGGAAGGATCTCAGTATTCACCACTTGATTACAATTTAAAAATCCAACAGACAGTAGTTAACAAATAACATGGGGCTACAGAACAAGGAGAGTAGCATAACGAACATACCCTTGTTTGTGCCATAACAAATATTCACATATGCTCACACACCCAACACAACAGTCCATTCTAGTTTGTGCCATAGCAGGAACTCACCCCCCCCCCCAAAAAAAAAAAAAAAAAAAAAAGAGCAGACTATGAGACAAATGTGCTAACCAAACAACAGTGTAATGTTAAAGGTGCTCTCAAAGGACCTATCCATGAAACCTGTGTGCATAGTTATCAAACAGCATTAGACCTTCGGCCTACTCTACATCCTCTGTAACTCTCAAATGGTTGGAAAACAAGGCCATATCATGAGTACAGTTCTAACAAATGCCTACTGATTTACTTCAAATTATTTCTAAGTACATTCCAAGATATGCATTATTTAGGTAACAAAATAGAGACATACCTGATGGAGTACAATACTCCTCTGTCGAAATATACTGCTCCAAAATAAATGTGTAACTAAGTTTGATATATGAAACATCTCTCATCCTCATTGGTTTGCCTAGCTACACATGTGCCTTGTTATAACCATGTACATTAGTAATTGATTGCATCTGACCTAGTCTGTGCTTCAAGAGAGGCTAAGTGCAGCATACACTGCTGCATTGCATGCTAATAAACCAATCCCGTGGAGCTACACAACAAGATATAAGGCATCAATGTAGACACCATGCTCTTTCTTATATGTGGAATGAAGGAATAGTGGAGTACAGATACAACATAAGCAGTGACAGATTGTTAGTAGCAGCTACATTTTACATACATTTGTGTGTGCTACAGGCTGAAGCCAATGCTGCTGCCAATAGCCATAGACAGAGTGGGTGAAAAACATGCAGGCCGACAACACAGTAGAGGAACAGAAGGACCTCTGGCAGGCTTGAGTCAGATACAGAGCCAAATGCAGGGAACCCATCCCAGTGGAAAATAAAGTATGTGTTGAATTTAGTATGTTAGCCAAAGATACCCTTAACAGACAACCAGAGGACATGCTTGGTGTGTCATAGGTATCAGCATTCAGGATCTTCCAAACATTCCTGCATGCTATGTTACAACATAGCAGAGAGCACATGTATTCTAACACACATTCTGAGAAGAGGATCACAGTTATGTTACAACTGCATGATATGTTGCACTCCTGTCCAGTGATGTGTGCCATACTTCGCAGTCATGTGCACATGAGAACAACACCCAGGGAACAGGGTAGGGTTTACATTAACTGTAAGGTCTACCACTCGAACAACTGCCAAGTCATGTGTAATCATGGGAATCATTTGGAACATGTGTGTTGGCAACCCTTGCAGTTGGCACGACTTCCATATGTGTCACATTCCCCAACTGCACCAGATGTGTGCTATGGGGGAATATCTCCAAGGCTCACTTAGGTGTGGATGCATGCTATGCACTGGAGCCATGGCTGAGGCGCGTACACACACACACACACACACACACACACACACACACACACACACACACACACACACACACACACACACACACACAAGAACACCTTAATGAGACACACAGTCCAACCAGTAATACCATACAGCATGTATTTCAGTTACTGCACTCACAGTGGCAGTGCCTACATACCTCTGGCTGAGGGCACCATCACAATCCACTGACATGTTTCTCTGTGCTCATAGTATGTGCTACGTTACCCAAGTTAATATAATGGAAACAGCTGCAGGTCATCAAGGGGATGGGAAACACATCCTACAGGCAATGCCAAGGTCACCACAGCCACAGGGAGAAGATGACTCAGAGGAGGAACCAGCAGCAGGTGTGGTTGTAGACAGACATAGCCATGCTCAGTAAGTCGTTGCACTGGATATGAGACATACCACAGCACACTTGATTCAACACCTAGGAGGCTAAAACCATCCTCCGACATCACTATACATCTGTTAAGGATGCATTAGAGATAAAAGTTCTCACCCATAACTAAATCATACAACAGGCAGGATGCCAGACATGTAGAGTAACCAGACCAACACAATTTTGTTAGTGCTATAGCAAACACAAATCTTTGATCCCTCACCCCCAAAAGAACAGTCAGTGCTTGTTTGTGACATCCAACCTGTCTTTCTTTAGTTGGCAGCTGCATATCTTATTATTCCCAGTTAATATCCTTTACATTGTAAATGCAATTATATTGAATGGTCTACACAATGTATGTCCCAGACTACTGGACAGATAACTGATGAATGACCAAAAAATGCAGACATGTAAAATAGTGTTGTATATTTGCAAGCAAACATCATAACAGGGTGTGTAATCAGTAAGTGCAGTATTTTAAAAGCAAAACATTTCATGAAATGTACAGGTAACGTAATATTTTATTATGACTGTACATAAATTTCAATGTGTGTGTTGGATATCTCTGTCAACTGTATAGATTTTCAGAGAATGTCCAGATGTTGGACTCATATATTTGGTTTGTTTCTGTTTTCTGGCAAATCACTGGCGAATCATTGAAGACCAAAGTCAGGAAATAATATCACACATTTGAGTTTCAGACTTCATATCCTTCAGAAAAGTCATGCTAATACATAACCTCTTATTCTATCCACTTCCTAAGTATGTAGGAGCACTATTTAAAGAGTGTCCGTATTTTTAGGCCTTCATTCCCCCCAGTATTTGTGTCTTTGTCCAGACTCCTTGCTCTAAGAGGTTGAGAGGTATGGTGTTGGATGCCTGTTGCTGCTTGCTACAAAGGTGTATGTTTGAAACACAGGATTAAGGCACACATCCTGTGTTTGGCATGTGCACTGGGTGGTGAATTGGATTGTAGAACTATGTGGGGATATTTCCTCTGTAGTAACATAGCCTAGTAGTGTATGTGATACATTGATTTTATATTCTGCCTGTTATCATTTGTTTGTATCTTAGTATTCGGAGCCATTGTTTGTGCATTGTTGCACGTAGCACAAATGGCATCAGCTATGCGCAGCTGGTTTGTGTCAAGGCTGCAGTGCACAAACTGTAGAAATGGACCCCCCAGGCAGCAGACAGGACCCAGACATCTAAAAATAGACCTGGGATGGATTATCTTAATGTCAGTCTGCATTGCGCAAACCCACTAAGTGCCATTGCATAGCATGTAACAGTGAGAACCTCAGGATAGATATTAATATAATAGATTTTCATGTAACCTCTATTGTGGCTACAGACGTTAAGTGTTGGCCTGAAGTTCACATGGTCCCGGGTTATGATACAAGGATTACAACTTTTATTTTACTAATGTGTCCTTGCATTACATAGCAATGTGATTAAACATACACATGTATTCTTCAATCCTTCTACTTACAACAGCTGTGAGTGTAGGACTACCATGGATAAGGTCCAGGGTTCTAATACAGCAGACATCTGTGTTTTTTCAATGGTGTCCCACTTCACATTATAGTCACCCTGAGTTATAGCAGATGACCTAGTATTTCTTATACCCTAAGTGTTTTCCTGATGGATGATACACTAATATTAGTGAACTTCACTTTATTGTTTCCCATCTCGCAAACACCCGTGTTTGCGCAATGCTAAACAGCACACACCATTTTCAAATGTTGCAAAATCCAATAGTGTGCATTCTCAGTATCTGTCATAACTGGAATTGGTGGGAAAAGTCATTATACACTGGTTTTCATCTGCATTAGACATGGATTTTGTTCAGGGAGAGGTTCTGAGATTTTGTTCTCAAAGGTAGAGTGTACAGAAGGCCAAAGTGTTTTTTAGACTCCTAGTGAATGATTATGGTCTCCGGCTGTGGCAAGGAGCACTATCATTGATCTGATTACAAATCAGATGCATGGAATAGTTTAGCCCCGGATTTGTACAGTGTTACTGGTTTCCCCTGCACTGGCGAACAGTGTAGGAATCACTACCAAGACCACGGATGAGGAAGAGGAAGCCCACAGCTGTGCAGGTATCACTTACAGGTGCTGCAGGTGTAATTGTTCATAATTGTTATTCTTAATGGCATTATGTTGTGTTCTGTTTTTCACACAGCTAATGCAGCTCAATCACTGAATGTATGGACCTATGAGGAAAGATTCAGAAGGATGCAAGACACAAGTGGTATGTATGCTTCCAAACAATGCTGTTATTTTAGGACTCTCTCCACTGGTTATGCCCCTGTCCTACCTGGACCCTCAGGTAGTTCTGCCCCAGAGGATAGGCCTGTGGTTCCCTCTGGGAGCAGAGGCAGAGGGAGTGATTTTGTCAGCTGAGCTGATGTGCCAGGTTTGGTGCGTAGAAGTGCTTCATCCAGTGGAGAGAGTATAGACAGATCACTGGGAACCGGCCTACCCTGCTGTGCTGTAGTAATAACATAAATAAAATTCAAACCACAAACGAAATAAAACATAAAGCAAATTCAATGAAAATTATAAAAAAAAAATAAAGAAACAATAATAAATCAGTATAAAATGTAAATAATATAATTATGAAAACAATGATAAATAAAAATAAAAAAAAATTAAGAACAAAGCAATATAAAATTAGACATAATAAACGAACCATAACAAGTAATACCAAATAATGTAATAATAAATATGATTATATAAATAATATAATAATATTAACAACAATAAAAATAATAGCAAAAATAAGAAATCCATAAAAAAATAAGAGAAAGAGTGAGGTGAGAGAAAAAAGAGGAACATTAGTAACTTCACAGATAATATACAGTTTTCTACAATTAATTTATTCTATACTGTTACATTCTACTGTTAACAATACCAACTGCTAGGAATTTTCTTTATTACTTTTAATATATGTAGAGTGATTTCACTTGACAGCAGGCCATTCAAACCACAGGTCTAGAGGTCTGCAATTCAAATGCATGGTGATTATGTAACAGTACTGTATTTTTTATTGATGACAAGCTAAAACAGTGTTGTAATCAGCTGAGTTTTAAATTTGGAGAGTATGGTATTAGAACCCACAAACAGTGACTACTGTAATACTGTACTTTTTCTCTGAAATACAACATAATGCAGGCACTCTTTCCTTTTACACTTTATAGACTTATGTTCACTATTATCTGAGAATGTGCAACTGCTGCTTTGGGTTCCAGACCATACCTCTCCATCTTTTAGAACAGGATATCTTGACATACCATAAATTAATGGGTGTACAATGATCCATAACTAGGAACATATTTTAAATATTGCTGTTACACACATGGATAGTTGCACAGATGTGTGTTAACATACATTTTGGCACTCATTGTTTATTGAATTCAATATAAATGATTTGCCAGACAACCATGAATCTTACAATGAACAGACCAACACAGTGATTCTTAAATGTGGGAATTCAGCAGAAATAAGTACAGCTGAGAGCTATGCTACAAAGTAATGCATGCATACATAATTTTACAGTTTAGATATGCATTGCCAAGTTCATATAACTGACTAATCCATTTATTACTGTTAAGGCTGCAATAACAGTACTTTATATAATTATTTTTACTTACCATGTGCTTCACACATCCTGGCTAATTGCCTCCCATGAGATATCACATTCGAGGCCCTCTCTTCTGCAGCTGTGGAAAAAGGGAAAAAGAAAAAGGATTATGAATCCCCTTTTTACCATATTCAACTCGATTATTAATGAGTACTAAATGTAAATTATACATACACATCTCTGGAGTGTTCCCTATCTGATACTCCCTGATCCACTAATCAAGGGTATCCTTTTTCCTCCAGTGGAGGTCATCATAATGGTGACAACATTGCTCCCCAATGCAAGGGATACTGGTCACATTGGTAAGAGCCCATGCCAAACTATCGCAGGCTTCAGATTTATATTATGAGCCAGTATAGTCTTCCTGCATCACGTGAGGTTCATGGTCCTTAACCAGGAGCCCAATAAAGACCTTGGACTCCTGGACACCCCAGTGTTGTGCTCTGAATTGCACACCCTCTCCAACACCTGACATATCTGCACAAATTTGAGCTCAGTGTCTAAAATGCAGTTCCCTCCAATTCATCATTAAATATCATGTTTTCCTGCCAATTGTGCTTACTGAGAGTGCACAATATCTGCCTTTTGACATAACCAAAACAGCTGCATGCTGCTTACCATCCCACAAACACAGTAAAACAATTGCATTGGTTTGTGCAATGCTAAGTGGTGTGAACCCTTTTCAAATGTATCCAAAAATAACTTTCAATCAATGCTGTTTCACAGTTATCTCATTAGAGTGCCACTTTATTTGTATAAGCTGCAATGTCACAACAGTCTAAAACAAGTTTGCATACCCTGAACTAGCACCCAGACCCATCTGCACTCCAGTCCAACACTCTACACATCTCACCACAGGATTTGTTACCTGTAGTCATGTATTTTAGTATTCATTTTTAAGTTGATGGTATGCACGTAGCGTAGCCCTGCTTACCAGCTTTGCGCCATGCCCAGCATTGCTCGGCAATAGCAATTGAAAGCACCCGGTTTCTATTTTTGAATGTCTGGGTCTTGTCTGATACATAGCTGGTCCCGTTGCACAAACGAGGTAAGCATAGCTAAAAGCCATGGTGCATCGCACACACATGGCATAAATAAAACAATTAGGAGGAAAGTCAAACTATACAGATATAAATAGTTCTGGCAGTTTTTCCAGGACTTTGGCTGCTGTTTTTGTGGTGTTCCTCATAAAATGTGTGGTTTTGTAATAATTATTTGGGATGGAAGTCACTAAATAATGACAGAGGTTTTCGTTTTGGACTTCATAATCTTCAGAAGGTGCATGCTAATGCATAACCAATTATTTTGTCAACTTTCTAAGTTTATAAGGGCAATATGTCCCTATGTTCCTATTTCTTGGTCTTTTCCCCACTTTATTTAATGGCTTTGTACAGATTTCTTGCTCCAAGAAGTTGAGAGGTATGGGGGTGGACAGTTGGTCCTCTTCTGTACAATGATTCATTATTCGTGTTCGACGAGGCTTCGTGGCCAACACTACTGGGATACACCATGGAACCTCACTTAGGTGTGCCGCACATCATTAATAGGCATTGCGCATTGCCGATAGCACATCATGGCTATGTACACTGATACACACCGTGTAGGCTCTACATGAAGCTTACATGGAGTTTACTGAATCCTGCCTAAAGTTAATTTCTAGGTCTTACAGAGCCCACAGTATAAGTAGTACTTGTGTCATTATAAAGTAGTCATTGTGTTGTACATTAACAAATCCTGCTACTGGGGTATCTGTCATCCCACCATGACTATAATAACTCTCAACACCTCTCCAACTCTGTTCTAACCATCTATTCATACTTCCTCCCTACATTCTTTACATATGGCACCAACCCTATTTAATAGTGCCCTTCATCTGTACTCCAAATATAGGCTGATCTAACTCCATTTCAACGCAATCCAAAACAAAATTAAGTGGAAAAATGCTCTCCAGATAACAAGTATCAATACTTCCCCAATATACTAAAACCCTTCTAGGAGGAGGCATCCACCCACATCATGGCCTTACCTACCACAATAAACATCAATGCTATGCTCTTCCACACACTAGTCTAACCATATAACAGTCAACCCCCAACCCCAGTAATCTAACATTTGTTGCCATAAACGTTAGAAGCACAATAAATAAAATTACTCAACTACATGCATAGATAACCAAACATTATTTATTTATTCTTTGTTGACCAGGTTAGTCCCACTAGGCTAGTAGACTTTTCAGGGGAGACCCAAGATGGTATTTATACTATTAGGGAAAATTTAACCGAGGCACTGGGGAACTTCCCCCACTCGTCATTGTTGTAAGTGGGACCCATTTTGGAGGAGCACTTTATGTTTCTGTTCTAGGACAAGAGGCAGCACAGAAAAACAGGGAGGTAAATGAAGACAAAAGGAGATGATGGAGTGGTGAAACAAGTAGAGGAGAAAGCAAATATCGAGACTGGAGAATGTGTGCAGGATTCTGAGGAAATGTTTCAAAGAAACCTGTTTGATGGAGATGAGTCAGCAACTGATGGACATATAATTGCAACCCTCTAGTTGGGAGGGTTGTGGAATGATCTACTTAAAGAAATGGTGGTGCAGAGTGAGCCAGAAAATGAAGGAAATGTTTCCTGGGGGGGGGGGGGCATTATGGAGAAAATACAAATGGAGGATGCAGAGACAATCCCGAAGAATAGTGGTGAGATTGAAACAAAATATATCCAGAGAAAGTAAAAGAAGGCAAAAATGGAGTTGCAGAAAAAAGACATAAGGAAATGAAAATTGGAAGTATGTGGTAACGATTCAAAGTAAAGAAGACCAATAAATGGACAGGTGGGAAGTGTGTGATTATTTTGTCACATTATATTTGAAACTGTTTTTTCAATGGAAATTTTTCTTGGAAAATATGAAAAACAGAAACACTGTAACCCATGGAATGTGAATTGAAATGTTATAAATGTAACAATACTTGACATTTATGGATGGATTGTAAAAATGAGAATAAGAGAAAAGAAAAAGAACGAGAAGAAATTTTAGAAGCAGAAGAAATATGAGATGAGGAAAAAATAATGAAGAGGATATAGAAGAAGGTTCCAAAACAAGTGATGAAGTAGACATAAATTGGGAGGTAGTAGAAGAAAAAAAATAATTCTATTGGTAAAAGGATAAAAGAAAAAAATTAAACAGATGAGTACAAAAGAAAAAGAAGAAAGGAAATGTAAAAATATATATATACAGCTAATGACTGTGGGTTGGTATAATGATTAAGGTGTTTGACTCACATACATAAAGTACAGTGTTTGATTCTCATCTTTGGGAAGGAAATTAACTAGTCCTAGAATGACCTATTAAGAAAGCTAACCTAGTAGTTAGCTATGAATTTATGAAATCATGAATCTAAGGAAAAGAGGATATGAAAATATTATAGTGCATTCTGTAAATGTAAATAGTATTAACACTATAGTAAGAAAAATGGGGATTCTGGAGTGGTGTAATACATGTGATTTAAATGTAATTATCTTAGAAGACACAAGAAGTTTAACAAATGAAGAAAAATTACAAACGACAAACTATGAGGAAGAAAGATAACCAGGAATTTGGGAAATGAGAGATGCTCTGGAATATGGCTATTTCAAAGTATCTCTCATTTCCCAAATTCCAGGTTATCTTTCCTCCTTATAGTTTGTCTGTCTGTAATTATATTAGAAGACACAAGAATTTTAACAAATGAATAAAAAATACAGACAAACTATGGGAAGGAAAGATAACCTGGAATTTGGGAAATGAGAGATGCACTGGAATAGCCATATTCTGTAGAAATACAATAAAGGTATAAGATGGAACTTTAGCAAAAATGAGAAGTATGATGAAAGGGGGGTACTATTAGCACAGCTAGCTGGAAATTTGTAAATAATTATATGTCATTGGTGAATATCAAAATGATTTATACAAGATGCATGTGTTACAACTGTATTAGAACTGTATGTAATTTGTATATCAAACTGCTTTGTACATACGTGTGTGTTGAAAAGGTATTTGTACAGTGCTGTGTTTGAAATGTAACCACAGTGTGCCTACTGCAGAGAACAGAAATGTACATGCACTATTGTAACTGTTTGAATGTATCTGTTTAAACAGAGGAATCTGGAGGGTTAACCTTAGTCCGGCAAACTTTAGAAAAATATCTGAAATTAAATCACTTTATAGGCTATGCCATAAAGAGGCTATCTCACAGGTTTTAAGGCAGCCAGAGACAAAAAGTCTGTACTAGGAAGCTTTCTGTATTGTCTTTGGGGTGAACTAATCACTACTCTGAAAGCATGGAGAATGCAATTGTTTTATGACTTCCAGCACCTGCTAAGATCTGAGCAAAAGCCCTTGTGTGTGTATTATTATGATTATGCACTAAATACTGCCAGCTGCCAGGAATAGGGGTTTTGCCTGGGAACTAAAGTCAGATGACCAGAAATTATGTTATTCATTATTTTGAGAAGTTTTTTAGAGTGAGACAGAACATTCTGTATTCTGTCTTGGATCTGACAACAAGAAGAACCATTCATTACATCATCGGCCTTGCTTTATTTGTACGTTGCTAGGAAATAGTATAATTCTCTTAGATACAGTCAGGAATATAGTGAAGCTTAGTTTAGATATTATATTTCTTTATTTGTTTGAGACTGTCCTTCAATGTTGTTTTAAATATTTCCTGTGATTCTGAACTCTGATGTCACTGTGAATATATAGTTATATATATTTAGTATTGTCTTGTTCTTTTATTATTTATTTATTATTAAATATATTTAATTATACAATTCCTCCCTATTAATATTCTAAAATGTGCACGCTGATTGGCCAGCCCAACCAGTGTGCCCATTGTAAATCCCACAACATACCAAAGAAAAAGGTGGTCGGACGGACTTTTTTCTGTTGGTATAAACTGCCCCAAAATCTTTTTTTTTTTTTTTTTTTTTTTTTTTTTACAATAAAAAAAAAGAGAGAAAACAGAACAACGGAGACTTTCTTTTCTCCATTGCTTCCATTTCAAAGCCTTCATTGATGTACTGGGTATGCATGGGAATGCAAGTCCCATACGTATGTGCAGTACATCAAAAAGCAGAATCAGTACACCACAACCGGCGGAAGAACAGCAATCCGCCGTTATACGAAGACATTATTTAAGAAAAGTAAGTATTTTTTTTCTTGCGCTTGATGCAGGGAGTTGCATCTGAAAATACTGTGTGTGTACCTGTCATCCTCCCAGTGAACATCTCCCCACAGGTGCCAGTGTTGAGGATTGGTGATTCTTGATCACTTGCCCAGAAGTGGTATATCCATGTCACATATTGGTTGGCAGTGGTGGGTCATCACAAGAAAATTAACCATTATAGATTTAAAATGGAAAGAACAAGTATATAGAATTATAACATTATATGCTTATACTAATTGTAAGGAAGGGTAAAGATTCAAATTTTAGACTATGTAGTTATAAATATAAATATTATAATAAAACAATACTTTAATTGTGATTTAAGAGGTAAGCGTAACAAGAAAGGAAATGATATAAGAAAATTAATAAAAGTTATATGATGTGGTACGTTAAAACTTTGGGACAAACATTCATGGACTTCCAAAGGGGTATAAAACATTTTTTTTTTTTTTTGCAATATGGCTAGAAATAGAAGAAAACAAGGAATAAATAAATAAGCAAAGAAATAAAAAGGATAAACGAGAAAGCATGGAAGGTACCCCTTAACACCACACTCCTTGCAAAAATGAACTCAACCTATAACAAGGTAGCTCTCAGCTCCAGATTATACATTCTGTATTATACCAACCATATCCCACTACTCTCCAACTAGATCACTTCAAAGCTCAGATCAAGACCTACTACATATATATAAACCTAGGACTAACATGGGATGCAACTTGTATAGCTACCATCCTACCATTGCATGGAACAAACTTCCACTTCAGATTAGATTACTAAATCAACCAAAACAATTCAAAGCAGCTACCAAAGAACACCTAAAAACTCTGGTCCTGCCTCTGTTCTCACCCTCCATAAACTATATCCCCATCATCCAGCTACCTATTAACTACTACTCCTAACTCTTAGCCTCTACTCTGTACTATTTCATCACTTCCAACCTCTCAGTCTTCCCTCACCTGTCTCCATTTATTTTAGACTTTCCATGCTTTTGCTAAACTCTCCTCTTTCTAAACACCTCCACTAACCATCATCTGAAACCAGCTAATATTTAGACAGAATTAATACTTTAAGACTGTATGCATCTGTTCTCTTTTCACATCTCCTGCATATAAACTATGACTTGTAAATATATGATATTAGTTTAATGTATTCAACACTTGGTAAGTATCTTTAAGAATATTTTGCTTCTGTAATTCTTTTTCTCATTATAATATGTAATCCTTGGAGCTTTTCTCCCAGGGCCTCTGCTGAAAAAGGGCAATTTTCAGCTCAGTCAGACTATTCCTGATCAACAAATGTAAAATAAATAAATAAATAAAGAAGGCAAGAGATTAATAATACAAACATGGAAGGGTTATAATGCTATGAAAACATTTTATAAGTGATGGATGATATTTAAGGAAAATATAAAAAATCTTTTTTATAGTAGCAACATGATGTGAGAAAAATACAAAAGAACATACAGTAACCCATTGGAAGATTTAGACATACCTATAGAAAGTACTTTGAAAAAGAAAAACAATTATATGAAATAAATCAAGAAAAATACAAAAATTGTTATATAAGCAAAGATATTTTGACAAAGAAATAGAGAAGACGTATCAAGTTACTTAAGCAGATTAGTAATGGATGACCATAGTGTAATGATAAAAATAAAAAAAAATGTAAATGTAAAAGAGCAATAGAATTCAGGAAAGGGTTATGAATAGTACAATATGCATTAGAAACATTTAAAGAAGAAAAGAAGTTGGCGAAAAAAAAACATGGAAGGTAAAAAAGTTAACAGAAAAAGAGAATAAAGACTTGGAAAAGGAGATTTTATTAAATGAGCTAGATAAATTATTAGGACCAAGTAAATATAGATTTGGCTACAGGACCAGAAGGAATAGAGTACTGGAAATTTTTAAAAACAGTTTGAATGAATGGTTAAATGAAGGTTTTATATTTGAAGAATTATATAGTGGAATACTTAAATTCATACAGAAGAAGGAAGATAGAAGATAATTAAAGAAATGGAGACATAGTATTGAATAATAATGATAGATCTTTATGAAAATAATACAGAAGTGATTTGAAACTAAATTGGAAAATATGGAAGATAGTTTATATAGTATAAAGGAGAAGGGTTGTCAAAAATGATTAATGATATTTAGAGAAGCTGTGGACAATATTATAAATAGAAAAGAAGAAGAAGAAAAAAGTGTGATAGAAGACCTTAATAAGCCATTTTACACAACTGGCCATGACATCTTATGGATAATAATAAAGAAATATATGTTAGAAAGTTAGGAAATTATGTATGTTAGTATATAGCAATAATAAAGTAAAAATATTTGTAAATGTCTGGTTAAGCCAAGAAGTACATATAGGTTCATAAGTTCATAGGCTGGTACTAGGCTATCGGCCCTAGGGTCTATACAAGCCTAGCCATAATAATTCCCTGGATATTTCTTCCCACAATACTTACTTCCCTGGACCCCAATCTAGCAGGGCAAATGATGTGATCCCCAGGGTGAATTTCCTATCTCCCATCCAATCATCAAGGTTCCTTTTGAAGAGGGCCAAGGAGGCGCTCTGCATGACATGTATGGGCAGTCTATTCCAGAGTATGGGGAGTCTCTGGGTTAGGAACCTATCCCTCCAGCATGTTTTGTTCATTGTGATGACAAGCTTTAGATCCCTGGAGTGTGTGGCTCTGAGGGATTGGGATTTCTTTAAATGGAGCATGTCCAACAGCTCAGGGTTTGACATGACCTTGTATGTTAAGCAGAGATAACCTCTGAGTAGACAATAGGCCACAGAGTATAGCTGGAGTTTTTTTAGATGGTCAGCATAGGGCATCTGCTTTAGACCTGTGATGCTTTTAGTGAGGTATTTCTGCAGCCTTTCCAGCTGTTGCAGATGTCTTGTGAGGTACATACCAAATGTGGCGCTGTACTCTATAATGGGTCTAATGAGGGATGAGTACAGTGGGACAATGACCTCCTTTTTTCTGGATGAAAAGTCCTCAGTGATGAGGTGTGCCACATAGAAGGATTTTCTGACTCTTGTGGCAATATGTTTATTGAAGGTGAGACCACTGTCCACCTGTGTCCCTAAGTCTCTAATCACACTTTCGGTGTTTAATGTACTGCCACTTATATGGTAATTCATGGGTACATGGTTTTCCCAAAGGAGATAGCTATCTTGGCATTAAGCTTGAGCCCATGGCTCCGGCACCAATCATCTGTTTCTGTAAGGCCCTTTTGTAGAATATCCACATAATTTGGGGATTCAATAATCAATAATGGCTCCCAGTTTGCAGTCATCTGCGAACTTTGTTAGCCAGAGTCCCTTAGTGTTGGCCTGTACTTTAGAGCAGTAGATGCCAAACAAGAGCGGTCCCAGGACTGAACCCTGAGGTACTCCACTTGTCACCTGTCTGGAACTGGATTTAGAGTCGGCTACATTTACAGTTTGGGTTCTGTCAGTAAGCCAGTTGGCAACCCATTGAGTGATGTAGGGATTTATGCCCTGATTAGTAAGTTTATCTATGATTCTAGAGTGGGGGGATGGTGTCAAAGGCCTTGGCGACATCCAGATAGGCTGTGTGGACCACCTTACCCTCGTCCATAGCTCTGAAGACTGATTCAAAAAAGTCAATCAGGTTCAAGAGACAAGATCGGCCCTTCACAAACCCAAACTGGGTGGGGTCCAGTGTTTGAAGGTTGCCAATGTCTTTGTTTATAAGTTCCATGATAATGCATTCCATGCCCTTGCAGATCAGGCTCGTCAGACTGATGAGGCAGTAGTTCCCAGGATCCAAGGTGGATCCCCCCTTGTGGAGTGGGATAACTGTAGCTGTGTGCCACTCAGTGGGCACAAAGCCTGAGGTGAGGCTATGATTAAACATGGCACTTATGTGAGGTGCCAGTTCATTTTGTTGTTCATGTAGTACACAGCCTGGAATGTCATCTGGTCCCATGGATGCTGTATTCTTAGCTTTGGAGAGTGCGGTTTCTACCTGTGTGGCCGTGATTACTAGAATTTGGCAATCTTTTGATATTGTGATGGGCCATTTAGGGGGTGAGAGGGGGGTGAAGTTGGCACTAAATTGATCTTCCAGGATACTGGCAATATCCTTGGGGTCAGTATATTTAATGCCATTCTGTTGTAGCTCAGAGCAGATCTGAGCATTGCCATTTAGATTATTGACATAGTTATAGAATGCCTTGTGGTTGTCTTTGGAATCTTTGGCAATTTTATTTTTGTAACTAGCTTTGGAGGATTTTATGAGGGATCTCAGCTTCTTACTGAGGCTGGTAAGGGAGTTTTTTTGCATCCTGGGATTTTCCTCTTTTCTGCAACAGTTTCTTCCTTCTGTTGTATAGTTTATTTATGTCAAGGGACCACCAGATTGACTTCCTTTTTTTGGAGGCGAGTGTCTTGGTTCTATTTGGGATGGCACGATCCATGCATGAGTGGATGTGCTTGTACAGTGCCTTAGTGTAGGATTCAGCAGTCGAACTTCCAGATCCCGTCTGCATGGGTGTCATGAAGTTTATCACTTCTGACTTGAGTAGCATAAAGTTGGCTTTGGAGAAGTTTTTTATGGAGGTTTCCTTACTGGGGGGTGGGAGTGGGATGTAGATGTCAAGGGTGATTAGCTTATGGTCAGACCTGACCAATGAGGGGTGACCATTGGTGTGGAGTATCTATCTCCCATGTTGGTAATGACCAGGTCTAGGATATTGGTGCCCATGGTGGAATAATGGATTGGTTGATCCAGGGCATTGGAATTTATGAATTCCAAGGACCGTTGGGAAAAGGTGTTGGTACCCGAGTAGTTTTCCCAGTTAATGGCAGGGTAGTTGAAATCACCCAGTATTAGGGTGTTTGGTTGTATTTTAATATTTTCCAGTATGTTTAGAAAGGTGTAGTGAGAATCTTGGGGCATGGTGGGAGATCTGTAGCAAGCTACAATTTGGATTGCAGTCTTACCTAGTGTTAGTTGCACTGGGAGAATTTCAGATGTATTGTGTTGGGCAGCTAGTGTAGAGGTGTGAATATTCTTGGTGAATATGAGCACTCCTCCATCTTTAGTGTTTCTGTCTTGGTTTGGTGGCCGAAAAGTGTGGTAAGAGTTGTAGCCTGATATTGCAGGGGTGCTCTCTGGAGACTTGAACCAGGTCTCAGTTACTGCACAGATGTCAATGTTCTCCATTTTTAGGAGTACCTCAAGAGAGTACATTTTGAGGTTTAGACTTCTAGCATTGAGTAGCATTACCTTCAGATTTTGCATGTTTGTATCTGATACTGTGCTGGTTTTGTCCTTTGAACCTTGCCTAAAAAAGGCACTATAGGGGTGGCAGGAGCTCTAGCCAGTAACCTGAATCCCAGGGGCAACAGGGGCAGGCCATCTCTGGCAAAGCATTGTGGTTTGTTGATCATGTCATCCCAGGCAGACAGATACTGGATCCCCTTTGAATGACACCAGAAGCTTAGCCAATTGTTAAAGTCAGTCATTTTGTCCTTATACTATGGTATCATTCTGGGCAAAGGCAGGATGCTACTCAGGGCTAGGGTCATACCTGCCTGGGCCACATGATCCAAGAGCTCTTCCATGTCTCTTTTCATGTAGTCCAGGGAGGTACGTCTCAAGTCATTCACTCCAATATGGACAATGACAGAGTCGTATTTGTACTTGTTGTGGAGTGACTTGAGTGCATGTGTTATGTGGCGGATCCTGGCACCCAACAGGCAGCTGACTGTAATTTTCTCCTTGTTCAGCCTGGTGAGTGGGACATCAGTGTGCCTAACAATAGAGTCACCTATGACTAAAGTGTTGGGTACATTGTCTTGCCTTAGGGGCTGTTGTTGGGTGGCACACTGATGTTGTGAGCTATGTGTCACTTTGGTTGTGACTGGTGTTTGTTTGCATTTCAGATTCGGAGGTTTTTGTTGCTTGGGCAGGTTAATGTTAAGGGCCTCCGCATATGTTGGTTTAGTGTTGCTATGTGTGGGTGTTGATGGTGTGGGTTTTGAAGGGCTATGTGTTGCTTGAGGTGTAGTGCAGGTGTTAACCTTATCCTCTTGACTGTCTAGCACAGTCTTGGCTGGAGAGAGCTTTGCTTCCAGTTTGGTTATGTATTCATCTCTCGCAGGTTGTAGTGTTGGGTGGTAGGAGGAGATGGCTGTCTGTGTACATGAGGCAGTTGCTGCATTGCCCCAGTATACCCAGATTCACCAGGTATGAAGGTACATATGAAGAGTGGTGTAAGACAGGGATGCCCAATGAGTTGTATATTCTTTACATTACTTATGAATGTGATAGTATGTGAAATAAATTACCAAATGAAGTAGGTGAGGGTATATAACACTTGAAGGGTAAAGATTTCCATTTACATTAACATATGCAGATGTCATTATAATTGCAAGAAACAAAATTTGAATAAAAGAAGAAATAACTTGCACAAATATGTGTCCACATAGGATAGGGATGGCTTTAAATAAAGAGAAAAGTAAAGCTTTAGGTGATGTAGTAAAGATTGGGAGTATATATTTTACAATGAATGAAATTTCTGTGTTAGGTATAACATTTGGGAATAAAGATATAAGTAGATTTCAGTCAGAAAAACAATAGAACAAATAAAATGAACCTGTCTTTTCTGGAAAACATATAAATGATTATTTAGGGAAAAAAAGTTTATTTGATAAATTCAGTACTGATAGGGAAAATAGCATACTTAACAAGTGTATTTATGTTGCCAACAGTATTTGGAAAAAAATGACAGTGTAGAATCCTGAAGACATGAAAACATTCCTACAATGGGGCTAGGCCAGGCTCAGTGGGAGGATGGCCCCCACCCTGTTTTAGAAGGAAGTAGCAGTCTACAAAAATTACAAAAATTGATAGGCCAAAAAAAGAGCCATGAAGATGACAGAGTGGACTATTGAGGATAAGAAAGAAATTATGTATTGTTACTATTATGCAAGAAGCACAGAATTTCCAGACAGAAGATATACATAATGATTAAGAAAGAAATTTGAGGAAAGAAAAATGCTTGCACAAGAAAAACTGTCAAAAGCTTCAAATAAAAAAAGTGTTCATCAATGCAACAGATTTATGAAAAACAATATATATATATACCAAGAAACCTTGGACCCTTTGGAAAAAGAAGCGATTAAGAAAGTGCAAAAATGTAAAGAACAAAATCTGCAGATTTTTGAAAGGTATAAAAAAGAAATATGGACATGGGAACAAAGAGAGATCTAATATGGTGTAATATTTATGAAAGGAGAAAGCCAAATTAATGAATACAAAAAAGCAGCCCCAAAGATATTGAAGAAAAATATGGGCAAAGGTGTCAAGATATTGAAGATTTCAAAATATAGATCATTAAGATCACAAAGAGGGAATGTAGAACAGAAGATTAGTAAAGTAGACGTTACAAATTAGAAGCTGAAATTATGGAATACCTGTGAAGTGAGGGATTTAGTGTAGGAAGACTAACACAGGTTATACCACAACATGATGGAACGTGTCCCCCCAGTTAAGGAGAAGCAGGATATATCTGAAGAAGAAATATGGGCATGAGAAAGAAAAAGAGATTTAATATGGTGCAGTATTAATGAAAATGAGAAAGCAAAACTAATCAATGCAAAAAGAGAAGCACCAAAGATATTTGAAGAGAAATAAAGACAAAGACACCCGGATATGGAAAAATATTACAATACAAGAAATAAGAAAACAAAGAGTAAAAGTAGAAAAGAGGATTAGTAATGGAGAAATCAAAGAAATAAAAACTGAGGATATAGATTACCTGCAAAGTGAAAAAGTTAGTGAAGAAAATCTCTCTCTGATAACATCACAGAAGGATAGAGTAATGGCTCCCCAAATTAAGGAGAAACCATTGGAGCAGGAAACATCTGATCAGTTGCCATATGAAGATCCTTTGTAGCCTTCCATAGAAAACCAGTAGAAAAGTTCAGTTGGAGTTGCACAGCAAGGGAAGGCACAGGCAACTGTGGTAACTCTGATGCAGTCAATGTTGTGGAGTGATTGGCCAGTGAATTCCCATATGAAAGAGTAACAGATAACACAGGATGAAACTGAACAGGATGTGGCACAGGGGGATGCTCTGGAACTTTCTGTAGAATACTGAGAGGAAATGGAGAACAAAGAATGTACCCTCAGTGTAGAAGAAAATTATCTAAGAGAAGAGTTGCTTGATTTAATAAAGATGGGAAGACATAGATCAATGAAAGAAATAGACTACAGAAAGTGAATAAAACACCAAAAGTTAGAAGTTTGATAAAACAAATAAAGTGATTCAGTGTTCATAGAAATTCATGCAATATAACAGAAGTAAATAGGATATATTAATGTGTAGGTAAATTAATAACAGATAAAGTCTTACCAAAAAACGCAGGGCAGTAAGAGAAAGGAAGAGGAGAAATCAAATAGTCAAATGCCATCATGAAAGTATCAAATAGAGAAAACTATAAAGCAATTAAGACAAAATATCTCACTGTTAGAATAGCATAGAAGAGGGAACAGATCAGCAAAAATACTCAGGAAGCTAGGAGTGATCAAAGCAATGTGCAATATCAGAACAGATCAGGTTCTATTGTGCACTATTGTAAATAATAAACCAACAAATATCAGCACAGGCAGAAAAACTTAGAAGCTATGCAGATAAATATAAAGGAAAAGTACAACGTTTTACAGAGAATTGGGAAACATACCTCTCAACCATACCGAATTCCTTGGAATTTCCTAGTTTTGAGGCTAAAATAAGGGGGTGCCATGAATTTCCGAGTGGCCCCTTGAAATCATGATTTCTTTCAGCGTGCCTGGCCCCTGCCTGTCTGTCTAACTGCCTTTGAAAAAGGCACTATGTCTTTTGCGAAGGCTTACCTGAAACACCAGAAAGCATGCAAGGTTCAGGAGTGAGAGCAGTGTTGGCCTTTAATGGAGCAACGGAGATGTCTCTGTTACCTCCACCATCTCAGTCTTTGACATTTAAGAGAGCTATATACATTAGATGCTATTAAGTATTTTTTGCTTCCCTATTCAATTGTTACCCACAGTCTTATGATGCATGTACATTGGTAACACTGTGTTTTTGATTATGACTTATTTCCACAGGATAATTTGGTGTTCCTTATTTTAACAGTGTATTACTGACTCCAGGAAACTCTTTCTCACACTTTCTATATTGTAGTGCTATATGGAAGGTATGAATATGAATGTTTTCCATACAATCATTTTCATTGTGAGGTTATAGCCTTGCCCTTACCGTGTCATTTATCTTTTATTATTTGAACGGAAGATTTCTGAACAGTGAAATACTGTGAATGTTCATCTTTCCTTTTTAATTTTTCCAAATCTTTTGGGTTTCTAATACCTTTCCCTGCATGCAGTTACTGCTGCTGTGTGAGGTGGCAGCATCTGACCTGATTTACTTACAGGTCATTTAAAGATTGGAGGAAAGGAGAAAAGTAAGCTAAGCTAAGACAACCAGCTTCTCTGTAAAACTATGGGCTGGGACCCATTTGTTTCTGGCAGGAGACAATCGCAAAATCCACATGGATTCCTGTACACAGTCCATTCATTCATCATGGCTGAACAGAACACTGGATACCAGCCCAGCAAGTAAGCTTGAAAGTTCCCAAGTCAGCACTTGGCTTCTGCTAGATTACTAGTAGCAAGACAGGTATTAGATCTATGGAAAAGTTCAGGATGAAACGAGAAACAGTAGACCTGGCAAGTTGTCAGCTTCTTCTTTAAATGAATTGGAGTTGGGACTGGAAAGAATGAAAATCCAAAGTGTTTTATTTTGTTTTTATTTGTCAATGTACCTAAGACATTAAATAATACATTACATATATACCAGCAATGCAGGCTTGTCAATATGTATATTTTTTTGTGTATTGTGTAATTCTGCTTCAAAAATGAAAGGGTAAGTATGAGAAATCCTAAATGGAGTGTTACAATCATTGTGTAAAATGTTTGGATTGGGAATGCGCAAGAAAAATGTATTGATAGATACATGGCTGACAGCATTTTCTGAGAGGGTAGGATTGAAATTGTGAAGCTTTTTGACTGGGGCAGTGTATTTCCTTTAATCTTTTTTATGTTATTTTATTTTATTTTATTTTACATTTGTTAACAGGATGGTCCAACTGGACACAGATCCATTTTCAGTGGAGGCCCAGGGGAGAAAAGCTCCAACAATAAGTAAAAGTACAAACAAAGAAAGTAAAATTTCAATGTACATCAGTGAACAAGTACAATGAAAAAAAAAACATACATACAATGCAAAAAGAAAACATCGTTAATAATTGATCCAAACAATAATAATTAAATGGTTAATAGTACATTACTTATAAATCCTTTCATCAGTAGTATTTGTATCCTGGACTGTAATGTGAGTTGCAGTGGGAGAAAAATATTAGGAGAGGTAGTTAGTAAGAGGGCAGAAATTGAAGGACTTTTGTAGTACATGGAAAAACAAGCAGTTATTTAATAGATGTGTTTTAAGTGAGTTTTTAAAGAGTGTTGTGGAGGAAGCAGAGGTTAGAGCAGAGGGAAGATTGTTCCAGGTTTTAGCTATGGTTTGGGAGAACAGAGCTTTTCCAGCAGAGTTATTTGCTCTTAAGACACTGAGGAGGGATTTGTCGGAAGAGCGTAGAGGACGATTTGTGTTATAGTGGGTAAAAAGTTGGCCTAGAGCAGGAGTTTTATCAGGATGTTTTATCACATTATATGCAATGACTAGTTGGTGGTAGTTTAGGAGTTGAGGAAATTCAAGCAATTGTAGTTCCTGCAGTGCCTGACAATGGTGGGTTCTAAAGGTGAAGCTATTGGTGAACTTAACGTTTTTATTATAACGTGCTTTGAGTTTAGCAAGGTCAAATTTTCTGAGGAGGGTAAAAATAGGTGACGCATACATTAGAGTGGATAAAAGGTGAGTTTGGGCTAGGGTAACTCGTGCTTGTCAAGAGGGAGTTTTTGTGCCAATGCAGGGTTCCCATTTTTATGCACGTTTTGATTGTTTGAGAAATATGGATATCAGAGAGTAGATTTTTGTCAATTTCAACTCCTAGGAGTTTGGTATGATCAGAGAGAGAAATTATAGTGCCATTATTAGCAGAGACAGTAAAAGATAAAGGGGTAGACATAGTTTTATTGGGGGTGAAGAGTAGCAATTTGGTTTTGTTAGGGTTCAGGATAAATTGGATTTGTTTGATCCAGCTTTTCACAGAGCTAAAGGATTTCTACGTAAATTGTAAAGTTGTAATAGCTAGAGCAGAACAGATAACAGTAGAGTCGTCAGCATACTGTATGAGTGAAGCATGCTGTGTGGTGGGATGGAGGTTATTAGTAAATGTGGAGAAAAGAAGTGGGCCTAATATTGAGCCTTGTGGTACACCTATAGTAGTTGGTAGTGAGGGGGATAACATGCTTTGCCATTGGACTGATTGCTGCCTGTCTGACAGGTAACTTTTAAACCAGGTTATAGAGGTTGGGGCAAAAGATAAGGAGGTTAGGGAGTCAAGTAGTAAGGAGTGTGAGACCATGTCAAATGCCTTGGAGAGGTCTAAAATATAGCAGAGACAAAGTTATTGTTATTTCTGTGTTGGTTGACTTAAGTCAGTGAAGGAGAGCAGAGCAGTTGTTGTACTATGGTCTTGCCAGAAGCCGTGCTGAGTAGGTGATAGTAGATTGTTTGAGTTAAGGAATTTCATTACTTGAGAATGAATGCATCTCTCAAGCATTTTAGATAAGGGTGATAAAATGGCAATGGGGCGATAGAGTATTCGTATGAGTTTCCACCTTTATGAAGAGGGATGATACAGGATGAAGAGGGATGATACAGGATGAAGAGGGATGATACAGGATACTTTCCAGAGTTGGGGGACATATGATTCTTGTATGGCACAGTTGATAAGGATGGAGACAGGGTAGGATAATGACTCTGCAGCTATTTTTAGGAAGTTGGCTGGTAAGTTGTCTGCAGCAAGGGTGGTAGGTTTCAGGTTTAGGAGGAGTTTTTTGATTGTGGAGGCTGGAATGGGTGAGAGTGTAAAGAGTGGGATGTTGTCATGGCATTTTGTTGGGTTGTATGAGGGGTTGTTTTTGGATAGTTGGGAGGATAGTGTTAAGATGGATTCTGTAAAATGGTGATTAAACTGGGAGGCAATGTCCTTATTGTTCTTGTTGGAGTTGGGGGAGGGAGTGGATATTTTGCCTGATTTTAGAAGGGTGCTTATGGCATGCCAAAACTTTTGGGGGGTCTTTAGAGTGTCTGTTTTGTAAGTTAAGAAAGTAATTTTGTTTATTGAGTTTGGTTTATTTTTTGGCCTGATTTCTGAGTTGTAGGTAAATTTGTTTGGTTGAGCTAGTATTGTCCCTTTTCTAGGTCTTCCAAGCCTTGTCTCTAGTTTTTAGTAGGGCTCTAGTTTCCCTGGTAAGCCATGGTGCATAGTTAGCTTTGGCTGTAATTTTTTCTAATTTGTGCAACTCTGTCAAGTACACTGATGAGTATATTGTTAAAGTAGTTCACGGCCTGGTCTAAGTTAAGCGTTAGCAGTGGTTTCCAGTTACTATGTTTTAGAATATTGTTAAGTTCCTGTATATTTAGGTTACAGTCATCTCTGTCTAGTCTATATACGATGGTTTTGCTTATGTTGGTACATTTGCACAGTAGGAAAGTTGGGAGATGGTCACTTAGACCATCTGGGAGGGTACTTGTAGAAGGGTACCTGTTTGGAATTTTGTTTAGGGCAATTAACTAGTGTCCAGTCTAAAATTGATTTTTCAGGGTTTTTTATCGACTCTTGTGGGTTCCTGGATAAGTTGTGTAAAATTGTAAAGATTAATATGGTTTGTGGGGTTATTAGAGCTATAGGCTAACCAGTCTGTGTTTAGGTCACCTAGTAGGATGGTTTCTTGAGGGAGAGTGTCTGTGGCCCATTGTAACATTTCTTCTACGGTGGAAGAGTTGTTCCCTGGGGGAATGTAACAGCATAGAATTATGATAGTTTTTTGTGTCATTTATGCTTAAGGTAGAACCTAGGGTTTCAGCATTTTGCAATTCCGGTATTGGGGTTTGGAGAGGTTTTATGTTAAGTGTATTTTTATAGAGGATTGCAACCCCACCTCCCCTTCTGCCTACTCTGTCTTGTCTTAGGATATTAAAACCTGGTGGTAAAATTTCTTCATCTTAGATACTAGGTTTTAGCCACGTTTCAGTAATGGTTAGTAGGTCTGGGGAATAGTGTGCTATTAGTGCATGAAGGTTAGGAAGCTTGTTAGATAAACTCCTAATGTTGATGTTAAGGATTAGGGGGTCAGAGATTTGTCTAGTTGAAAGTAGAGAGTTATGCGGGCCAGGTTTGGGTGAATGTCACCTGATGCCAGTAGATTTTTTGTGGTATGTAGTAGGTGATTAATTATGCTAAATGTCTGAGGTGTTTTTCTAGTGTAGCTTTGAGTTGTGTGAGACTTATAAATATGTAATATTAAACTATCTTTGAATAATGTAGAAGAGATTGGGAAGTTTATGTGTGAATAAGTGTTTGTTTGAGTGAGTGTTATATGATATGTTGTATTTTCTGGTAGTGTGTTTGTGTGTGTAGATGTGATGTTTGTTACATATGTGAGACCTAGGATAAGAAATCCTGGTATGGGTGGCAATTTTCGAGGGAGTGCTGGTTGGGTGTTGGTGGACTTGAGTTTCATAGGTTCATAGGTTGGTACTAGGCTATCGGCCCTAGGGCCTATACAAGCCTAGCCATAACAATTCCCTGGGTATTTCTTCCCACACTATTTACTTCCATGGAGCCCTGTCTAGCAAGGTGACTGACATGATCCCTGGGGTGAATTTCCTTTCTCCCATCCAATCGTCAAGGTTCCTTTTGAAGAAGGCCACAGCTATGGTCACCCCCCTCGTTGGTCAGGTCAGACCATAAGCTAATCACCCTTAACATCCACATCCCACCCCCCAGTAAGGAAACCTCCATAAAAAACTACTCCAAAGCCAACTTCATGCTGCTCAAGTCAGAAGTGACAAACTTCATGACACCCATACAGATGGGAACTGAATGTTTGACTGCTGAGTCCTACACTAAGGCACTGTATGAGCACATCCACTCATGCATGAATCGTGCCATCCCAAATAGAACCAAGATGCTCTCCTCCAAAAAAGGAAGCCAATCTGGTGGTCCCCTGCCATAAACAAACTTTACAACAAAAGGAAGAAACTGTTGCAGAAAAGAGGAAAATCCCAGGATGCAAAAAACTCCCTTACTAGCCTCAGTAAGAAGATGAGAGCCCTCATAAAATTCTCCAAAGCTAGTTACGAAAATAAAATTGCCAAAGATTCCAAAGACAACCACAAGGCATTCTCTAACTATGTCAAGAATATAAATGGCAATGCTCAGATCTGCTCTGAGCTACAACAGAATGGCATTAAATATACTGATCCCAAGGATATTGCCAATATCCTGGCAGATCAATTCAGTGCCAACTTCACCCCCCTCTCACCCCCTAAATGGCCCATCTCAATACCGGAAGTTGACAAATTCCGGTAATAATGGCAACACAGGTAAAAAGATGCACTATCCAAAGCTAAGAATGCAGCATCCACAGGACCAGATGACATCCTGGGCTGTGTACTACATGAACTACAAAATGAACTGGAACCTCACCTAAGTGTCATGTTTAATCATACCCTCACCTCAGGCTTCATGCCCACTGAGTGGTGCACAGCTACAGTTATCCCACTACACAAGGGAGGGGATCCACCTTGGATCCTGGGAACTACCGCCCCATCAGTGTGACGTGCTTGATCTGCAAGGCCATGGAACGTATTGTCATGCAACTTATAAACAAAGACATTGGCAACCTTCAAACACTGGACCCCACCCAGTTTGGATTCATGAAGGGCCGATCTTGTCTTCTGAATCTGATTGACTTCTTTGAATCAGTCTACAGAGCCGTGGCGAGGGTAAGGTGGTCCACACAGCCTATCTGGACCTCGCCAAGGCCTTTGACACCATCCCCCACTCTGGAATCATAGATAAACTTACTAAGCTGGGCATTAATCCCTACATCACTGAATGGGTTGCCAACTGGCTTACTGACTTAACTCACACTGTAAAAGTAGCTGACTCCAAATCCAGAATGGAGAGGGATAAACACCAGTCCTCGAGACTGTGAAAGAAAACTACCTATAGGACTGGTCTGTTTAGGACCAAGAGAGGGAGATGATCTTTGTAAGTAAAACCAGACAATTCCTGGGCATTTGTTTAACTTTCTGTCCAAAATTGC
The DNA here is from genome assembly GCF_019279795.1 of Protopterus annectens. NCBI lineage: Eukaryota > Metazoa > Chordata > Ceratodontiformes > Protopteridae > Protopterus > Protopterus annectens. Next base: position 662,331,790 of record NC_056736.1, on the reverse strand, counting down.
GTTTTTCAGAGTGGAGGTGCACTACTTAAGGGATATCTAGAGGGAAATTAGAAAAAAAAATTGTGCCAGTGCTGCAGATCCCCCCGAGCAGTAGAGCAATACACTACATTTAAAAAACCCACAGTCTGCAGTTTGCAGAGTGAAGGAAAAGGTTTGTTAACTTTGTTTTCTTCACTGAATGAGACAGGCAGGGTATATTTTTGTCAGTAGTTCAGTGCTTTCTTTGAGCTAGCTATCCCTAGCATTGCAAGCCTTTTATAGGGGGTGGGAGTGGATTTGTTGAAAGCTGGGTTAGTCCTAGGAAGGGGAAAGGGGAGAAAGAAGAAAAGGTACAGGAGGAAAATTAGAAGGGTACACTAGACAAACATTAGTCACTTCCAAGAAATCAATGAAATCAATGAGCGCCAGATTACAGTCTCTATACAACCCAATATAGACCACAATAGCAAAACAGGCAGTGATACAAGACACTGTTAATGCTGCAACAGAGTTTTAGTAGAAGCAGATAAAAACTCTCACATCATCAAATAATAGAGATCAATGATTAGCTTCTTCACTGGTAAGAACATTACAAAAAATCCTTGTTGCCTCATGTAGACAATTAATGAATTTATTGTGTAATTAAGTGTTCTAATAGATAGGAGCCTAGCATCTACTTTACTTAATTAAGCCATGATTCTCAGTAGACACATGAGTCTTTGTTATGCCATGCGTCTCTGTGCAGACAGGATTTTAAAATGCCACTTTGTGCCTGTTTGTGGGTGTAAGTTAAGTATCAGTGTATGAGTTTCAAGGCTTTTGGACAAATTTGCCGACTACAGCTTCGACTATTACGCCATGCTTCTCTGTGCACACAGCAGTTATTTTTAGGCCAAGCTTCTGTGTGCACATGTTGTAAATTTAGCACTAGTATGTGTGTATCTAAGCTTTTAACTCATCAACAGTAGTAAAATTAGAACTAGTATGTGTGTATTTAAGCTTTTAACTTTTTAACAGTCACAACTATACCTAATTATGCCATGTGTCTCTGTGCACACAGCGATTATTTAATTTGTGAGCTTCTCTGTGCAGATGTAGTAAGGTCACACTTCTCAATGCATGCTAGTGGTTATAACATGATTAACAGTTGCCATAAGCCGAGTTTGAAACAGTGATTAACCAAAAAGTTACATTGTACTTTTCCTTACACACAGCTCTGATTATTTCAATCCATTTTAGTGAATGTGAGACTAATGTGCAGTTTCACAATACGCAGTTCTGCTGTATATGTGTATGTCGCAGATACAGATATCCAGCAATGTAAGAGTCCAGTGAAACCCAGGTAAAATAATAGTTTCAAATACAACAGCTACAAATCTTGCAGTTAAAAAAAGGGAAAGAAACAAAAATAGCAATCCCTTACCCCACTGTTGGATTCCGCAAGCACTTTGCTTAGATTGATATGAAATCTGGTGCAAAAACTTTAGAGGTTATAATGCCTCATTTCTGTGATCAGGTAGATAGGGTAGGCAGTACTCTGATTGGATCAGTAGGTTCAGATTACGTCACCTTACACCAGTCTTAATGACAGGAGGAGTTTGTTTTCCACATGGGTAGTTAGTTGCATCAGCTGTTGTATCATATCACATGTCCTACTTTTGATGGATTTTTTGTTCATTTAATGTTGAGTGTTTTTGTATGTGGATACTCATTATTTAACATTTATTAGCTAGGCTGTTGTTGTACTTGTGTTTTTATTGGTTGTAAGTCACATGACTATTATGCGGGTCTTTTTAAACCTGGTTGGAGGTATTGGGGTTTGTTTCTGAGGAGAAGTTCTATTATACAAAAAAAAAGAACAAAAGCACTAAAGATTTTGGTCACGCAGTCTTGCCTTCCTATTTGTTTTGCTGTTTTGTAAAACTTGTTTCTGATGAACATGTGAGTATCCACTTATTTCAAGTCATTAGTCAACTAGCTTTATGTATGGCAAATTAGCAGTGTCATAGAAATGTTGATCATGCATTCCCGAGGTGGTGCAGCGGTAGTGTTGTTGCCAAACAGCAAGAGGTTCTCCCGTTCGGTTCTCAGCTAGTGTGCGGGGAGTGCCTTCTGTGTGGAGTCTGCATGTCCTCCCTGCAGGTCGAGTGGCATTTCGAAAAACATGCGTGAATGGGCGTGCCTTCGTTGAAGGTTGGGCATCGAGCTGGCAACTCGGCACCGTGAAAATCTACTGCCAATCATTAGCGGACCGAAGTTCCGCTGTGGCGACCCATAACCGGGAAAAGCCGAAAGACAACAACATAGAGATGTTGATGATCAGCTGCAACATGCATGCTACGTGGCTCATGTTTATGTGATTTTGCTTTTAATTCTGCTTAAGTGTGTAAGAAGAGAATTAACTCTGCTGAATACTTGCATGAGATGTGCATTAGTTAGATTGCATTGCTTTGTATGAGGTCAAAAGCTACAAAAAACAGAAAGAATTGAAGAAATCCAAAAATACTGTAAACCACGACAGTTGAACCAGCCAAATAATCCACAAAATTCTTTAATTCGATACGAAACCACTTTTGAAACCACAAGGTCAAAGGCTGTTTTAAAAGTTTAAGCTGTACCCCCATTTCCAGTGTATGGCAGAGTAGTGATATTATGAAATATAATGGCAGTCCTAAAGTTAGGGTTTGCACAGATTTGTGCATTTCTTTAGTCAACCAGTCCCAAGCAAAAGACTGACAATTGTTAAGAATGCTGGACACTGTTGGCGCAGTGGTCTATGATCACCTTGCTGCTTGGCAAATCTTTCTAGGAACTGTAATGTGAAGCAGTGACACTTGTTTACTGCTTAAGTTGTGCATCAGTGTCCTGAAATAGAACCATTTACTATTTATTTAGTATATAATATTACATTTATATTTAAGTGCAGACCCCCCAGGCAATCTGTGTATAGTGAAGGTGATGTTATTAGGATCACAGCTGATCCAGTTCTCTGAGGTTCACAACCATCTGTTGCAGCCAGTTCTAATAACATTTTATATGTTTTTTTTTTATAATCTAACTTCTTCACTAGTACAATCTCGACATGTTTGCTCTGATTAGTCCCAGTTTGGACATCTAAATGAAAATGATCATTTGAGCTAATCTGATAGTTTTGGACAGCATTGATACTCACATCTAAATATTGTGCTCTTTCTAACAGGAACTTAGCTCCAGGGACAGTTTTCTCTGGCATGGAGATAATCTCCTTTTGGGGAAAAACAAGGGGGGGGGGTTGTCATTTAATCTAAAATTTCTACCTCTCCATGATGCATCTGTAAGGGATTTTCTAGACTTGTTCTTAACAGTCATTTTTACCTATTTGCAGAGGTAAGCTGTTGGACAAAGTGTATGTTTCTACTGGCAACCCAGGAACACTGTCTGGTCAAGTTAGTTGCTACTAAGAGTTATCACAGAGTAGACAAACAAAGCTGGAAGGAATCAAATCCTGTACTGTGGGCATAGGAAGCAGGTGCAGCTCATTAATAGCTCAGAGTTTTGTCCTCTGAGATAACTTCCTTTGTTTAATATGCTATCAGTGTGGCTGGTTATATTTTGTGTTAAATATTTTATCTGTTCTTCAATTTGCTTTTGAACATTGGTATCCCATAATCCCATTGGGGTGGGTGGGGTCACATAATTATGTATGCAAATATTATGTTAATCAACCTCCCGATTTTTGGCCAGTTGTGCCTACTTTTCCTAGGCCTTTGACCAGATTTTTAATGTTTCCAGGCTGAGAGGTATGTTGGGAAACAAGGTAAAGGGAATTGAAACAATACCAAAAAAGAAGAAATTGATACATTTTAGAGAAATATCTATGAAGACCCTGTGGAACATAAAGATGCTGAATAGATAGAAGAAGTAAAAGAAATAAGAAGCTCAAATGTACAGGATATGAAATGGGATGAAATAATGGCCAGGGAGATTGAAACAAAGTTAAGAAAAGTTCCTAACTGGAAAACCCCAGGCCCAGATGCAGTATTTAACTTCTAGCTAAAAGTATTAACATCTTTACATAGGTTCATAGGTTCATTGGTAGGCACTAGGCTATCTGCTTGAAGGCATTTATAAGCCTAGACAGAATGTGTTGGCTTTCGATGCCCCTTTAGATTAGTTCCGTGTGCCTCTGTCCAGCAGAGCCATTGAAGTGATCCCCGGGGTAAACTTTCTGCTTCCCATCCACTCGTCAAGGTTTTTCTTGAAGAGTGTTAGCATGGAGCTCTGCCTAACGTAGATTGGAATCTTGTTCCAAAGAATGGGAAGTCTCTGGGACAGGAATCTATCCCTCCAGCATGTCATATTTATTGTTGTGGTGAGGTTTAGATCCCTAGAGCATGTGGCTTGAGAGGATATGGTTTTCTTTAGGTGGAGCATTTCCATCAATTCTGGGTTGGACATGGCCTTGTATGTCAGGCAAAGATCTCCTCTGATTAGGCAGTATGCAAATGAGTACAGCTGGAGTTTCCTTAATCAAGCTGCATAGGGCATCTGTTTGAGGCCGGTTATCCTCTTGGTGAGGTACTTCTGTGGTCTTTCCAGCTGTTGCAGGTGCCTTGTAAGGTACATCCCAAATGGAGCGTTGTACTCTATGATGGGTCTGATGAGTGATGAGTAGAGGGGCAACTATGACTTCTTTTGATCTGGATGCGGACCCTTTTGTGATTAGCTGGGCCACATAGAAGGATTTTCTAACCACTTTGGCAATGTGATTATCAAAGAAGAGATTACTATCAATTTGGGTCCCCAGATCCCTTATTACGTCTTCTGTATTTAGGGGACTACCACCTATGTGGTAGTTTGTGGGTACTTTGTTTTTTCCAAAGGGGATGACTATGCACTTTTTGGCATTTAGCTTGAGGCCATGATTTTGACACCAGGTATCTGTCTCAGTGAGACCTTTTTGGAGGATGTCCATGTCAGCCGGAGAGTCAATTTTAGCCCCTAGTTTGCAGTCGTCTGTGAACTTGGTCAGCCATAGTCCTCCTGTGATTGCCTGTACCTCTGAGAAGTATATGCCGAACAGCAGGGGTCCTAGGACTGAGCCCTGGGGAATGCCACTTGCAACCAGTTTAGAGTCGGACCTAGCTCCCACAACTCTTACCATGTGGGCTCTGTCTGTGAGCCAGTTGGCAACCCATCTCATGATGTAGGGGTGTATGTTCAGGCTGGTGAGTTTGTCTATAATACCAGAATGGGGAATGATGTTGAAGGCCTTTGCGAGGTCTAAGTAGGCTGTGTGGACCGCCTTTCCCTCGTCTATAGCCTTGGTAACTGTCTTAAAGAAGTTCAGCAGGTTTAGGAGGCATGATCTGCCCTTAACAAAGCCGAACTGGGTAGGGTCCAGTGTTTGGAGGTTCCCAATGTCTCTGTTAATGAGTTCCATGATGATGCGCTCCATAGCCTTGCAGACCAAGCTAGTCAGGCTTATAGCGCAATAGTTCCCAGGGTCTGTTGTGGTTCCACCTTTGTGGAGCAGAATAACTGTTGCTGTGCGCCACTCTATGGATACATAGCCTGTGGAGAGGCTGAGTTTGAACAGTGTGTTTAGTTGAGGGGTTAGTTCATCTTTGAGCACGAGTAGGATGCAGCCTGGGACATCACCCGGTCCCATTGATGCTGTGTTTTTGGCTTTGGAGAGTCAGTGATTTCAGGGACATTCTCCTGGTATGGTTATGGGCCCTTTTAGGGGTGAGAGGGGGGTGAAGTTTGCACTGAACCTGTCTGCCAGGATGTTGGCGAAATCAGTCAGTTCAGTGTATTTTGTGCCATTCTGTACTAAATCCAAGCAGATCTGAGAATTACCCCTTAGGTTCTTGACATAGTTAAAGAATGCCTTGTGATTATCTTTGGAGTCCTTGGCAATTTTTCTTTCAAAGCTAGACTTGGATAATTTTATGAGGGATCTTAGTTTCTTGCTGATACTGATCAGGGATGTCTTCCCTTCTTGGGATTTTACTCTTTTCTGTACTAGTTTCCTCCTTCTATTGATTGGCTTGTTTATGGCAGGGGTCCACCAGACTGGTTTCCATTTTTTGGAGTAGTGAGTCTTGGTTTTGCTTGGGATAACACGATCCATGCATTTCTGTAGGTGCCTGTAGAGTTCATTAGTAAAGGATTTTGCAACTTGAACAGCATTATCCTTTAGCATGGGGGCTTTGAAACTTTCCACCTTGGTCTTAAGTAATGTGAAGTTTGCTTTTGAAAAGTTTTTCACAGCGGTTTCCTTCACCGGGGGTGGGGACGGGATGTGGATATCCAGAGTGATTAGTTTATGGTCGGATCTAACCAGTGAGGGGTTGACCTCCAGTATGGAACACTGGTTGCCCATGTTGGTGATGACCAGGTCCAGTATGTTGTCACCTCTGGTGGGGGTGTTAACCAGTTGATCTAGGGCATTTGAATTTATAAATTTTGGCCATGAGTAAGAATTATTTATAAGCAAACTCTGAACAGACACCAACCTGGTTACCAACAGGAAAAACAATACTCCTACTCAGGAGCGAACCTGCAAGCTATCCTAAAAACTATAGACCAATAACTTGCCTTCTGTTGATTGAAACTATAGACTGGAATTGATGCAGACAAAGTTTATAAGCATTTAGAAGAAAACTCAATTATGGCAATAGAACAGAAGGGTGACAAAAGAAAGTCATATGAAACAAAGGATCATTTGTTGTTAAAGTCATAATGGAGACTGCAAAAAAAAAAAAAAAAAAAAAAAAAAAACATTTGACAGCATCCCACATTCAAGGATAAAAAAGTGCTTGGAAATATATAAGCTGTACCCTACACTGATCAATTACATTACAGCGACCATGAAACAGTGGAAAATATCACTGCAGTTAAGTCATGATTAAAGACAAATTATTATTCCAGGGATAACAATTCAAAGAGGATATTCCAGGGTGACTCTTTGTCACCACTGCTCTTTTGTCTTGCCCTTAACCCATTAAGCTGTCTACTTAACAGATTAGGTCATGGCTACAATTTGGCTTCCAGAAAACTATAAAGTATAAAGACATTTTGTCTTCTTTTTGTGGATGATTTACAACTGTATAGTTCATCAGATGAGAAACTGAAAGCACAACTGCAAGTGGTCAAAACCTTTTCAGATGATATAAGAATGCCATTTCATCTTAATAAATGTGCAAAAGTAACCTTTAAAGCAGGAAAGCTGCAGCACCAAGAAAACATCAGCCTGGGACAGGAATGTGATACAAAACAACATGAACAAGATGGAGTGTATAAATATTTGGGAACTGATGAAGGATCAACAATAAAACACAAACAAATGTGAATAAAACTTAGTAAGGAATATTTTGAAGACTAAAATTAATACCTCAAACAGTGAGGATATCTACACACAAAGTCCAAGCTATAAACCAATTTGCTCTTCCTGTCCTAACTTACAGTTTTGGAGTGACTAACTGGCCCCAAAAGGTGTTGAATAGGTTGGACAGGAAAACTAGAAGGATGTTTCATTCTTATCAAATAACTTATAAAATGTATACCTATATTTTCCCCATTCTGAAGGAGGTATGGGCTTCCTCAAAATTGATTACATGTATAGAGCTGCAATCATAGGACTGCATGCATATCCGCTGACCTCACAAGACCCAAAATGTAGTCAAATTTTAAAACATAAGGAGAGTAAGTCTAAGATGACTTCCCTGCTTAGTTTAGCAGAAGCATATCTGTGTCAAGTGGGAATGGAAATCAAACCAGAAATAAAGATCAAGCAGCAACTGAATGTGCCAGAAAACAAAATAAAGAATATAAGGTGAAGGATCAGATGAGAAGGCAAGACATGTGGAAAATTTATAAATATAGTTAGAAGTATAGAAAACTCTTGGAACAAGCACATGTTGATCAGGACTGAATGCAAGAATGGTTAAGGAGAGTTGAATTTAAACCAGAAAATGAAAGGTTAATATTGGTGTCCCAAGATAGTGGACCACATACACATTGGTTTACAAAGTCCATTGAACATGTGGGAGAAAAAGACAAATGTAAGGTTTGTAAAACAGAATTAGAAACAGTTGCACATATTGTTGCTGGTTGTAATATACTAATGGCAGAAGGAATATATACTGAAAGGCATAATAATGTGGCAACACTGTTTCACTGGGGATTGTGCAAACAGTATAATATTGAAGTAGCTAAAATACATCGGAAACATGAGACACAAAGCATCATAGAAAATTCTGAAGTTTATCTCAACATGGGATCACCCATTATTAACAGTTCAAAAAAAAAGATGCAAGAAAACCAGATATAATAGTTTGTGAAAAAAAAGACACAAAAGTGGCATTGATCACTGAAACTGATACACCCAGTGATTACAGTGTTTACATAGAGAGAGACAGAAAGTCATAAAATACCAGGATTTGTAGGCAGAAATGAGGGCAATGTGCAAGTCGGATACCCAGACAGTTCCAATAGTACTAGGAGCAACGGGTCTTATAAAAAAGAATTTACAATCATACTTAGATATGTTACCAATTCATGTAACTCCATATAAATTGTAGACAGAGTCTATACTGGGCACATTGTGGGTGCTGCAAAGAGCACTTCTGGCTAGCATAAGTTTTGAAAGAATACTAATTTCATGAACTTTAATCATACTTTGACTTAGGAATGGGGTCCATTCCCATCATGGTATTAGAAACACAAAAGACTTGCATCCCCTTAAACAGCATGTTTAGAAAACAACACATAACCATTCCAAGATTAACCGAGAAATTATCATTAAAAAAAAAAATGGTGGTGCCCTGCATGGCTGCAGCTGATTCAGCTCATTCTAGAGATAAGCATATTTTATCTTCTTTTGCAAAGAAAATCTCGAAAAAATCAGTTTCTGCACTTCGAATTGAAGGTACAATAACTTATAGTAGACGGAAGTTACTAGAAATTAAACAGTTGCCATCTACATGTCGCTGGTTGGATGACTTGAAGCCTGCATAGTATCTGGAACCTACTACTTGCACAGAGCTAGAATAGTTGGGTATTTTAACTCTTCACACTCTAAAGTGCCTGAAACTGATAGAACAAGTTTCGGGAATATTCCGGACAAGAAAAAAGAGAAAGAGATGTTAGAGAACATGGAAAAGAGGGTGCAGAGCAGGTACTGATGTACAGTTAAAAAAAAACCCCTACAGGCCTGTACTACCAACTATACTGCTATCGAATGTGAGATCACTGAATAGCAAGGTGGACTACTTGTGACTGGAACTCCCTACCAAGAATAAAGTAAGAAATACTTGTTTATGTTTGATTACTGAGACGTGGCTGCATGACAAGATATATGATAGTGCAGTAAACTTAGAGAATTTTACTCTGTTTCATGCAGACAGAAAACATACACCCCAGGATTCATGAAACTTGCGCCAGATGCAGGCGTAGCGTCGGTGATCTAACACCAAATCTGGCCACCGAGCAATTCAGGTATGAGCTGTTTCCACGTGCACAACCTGCGTATGCTACGCCCGCACAGCTCCCGGTGCATGTATGCTAATCACCCCATGTGCAGCAGTGTAGCATGCAAATGAAGGTATATAGTGATTCAGGAAGTGGTGCAGGCATAGTGTAAGCATGCAGAAATGTAAACTGAAAAAAAAAACGGTTTACATTTTTGCAAACATAAAATTGGAGCCATGACAGTGGACCAAGCATATGTATTATACTGTTAATATATGCCAATGGCTAAATATATAGCCATTGGCATAAAACAACATGCACAAATTATGAAAAAGAACATTTAATATTATGCCCACACTAACGCAAAGTTAAAACGCAGGGCATCAGTGTGCAAAGGGGATCACAATGAAAATAGAATCATATGGAATAAAACTGCAATGTAACACTTTTCATGATTTCCCCATAATAGTCAATGGCACGCATGCTACACCACACCATGGCGCAAGGGTTGCTAAGGGGCTGTGACAGCGTTCTGCGTGGTAACTAGCAATTAGTAGGTAATGCCATGGAAATGAGAGGAGTAATAGTGAATCACAAATTCTCCGCCGGTGTAAGGATGTACCTCACAGCGTAGCGTTACAACACCGAGGTGTGCCCCGGAGATAAAGATGACATCAAGAGAGGGGTGTGCCACCTTTGCTGTAAGCACATTGGGGCATTGCTAATCCGGATTGCCTGTTGCTAGCAAAGCTGCAGGATAGGGGTGTGTTGAAGTAGCCATAGCTTTGCTTAGCTGAGAGCACACAAGGTAACCGAATGTGCATGTGAACATGGATGAAAACTCACTGTAAACCTGGTAAACGGCTGTGCGTGGTGCGCACCAGAGTGGAAACAGGAAGGATATAGGAAAAAGATAAGGAAATGCTGCAGCATGGAAATTGGAGTACAAATGAGTAATTAACAGCGGAACAAAGCAAAATTGCAGTAGATCAGCTATACAACACATTTCGCAACACATTCCTGGGTAGAGAAAGTACAAAACAAGAAAGCCGGCAGCTGGATGCATGCCTGACAATGGGAGGGGATTCGGGTTGAAAAGGGAATTAAAGGGCAACAGATAGATCATGGCAGACAAGCATAATTCAACACCAAAGGCCCCACAATTGCAGTACTCACTGTAAAACCCATAATTAAGATACCCTGCAGCTGGAATAGCACATACACACCCAATGACATCAGCAGCATCCATAACACAATAGTATAAAGTGTGAAAGCACCTCACGCACACTTGTGTATTCCCATACACTCCGCACCATTGGTGTATACAGACGGGGAACTTTTAATATGTACATGTTAGGGGCTGCCATAGCTTTGACTCACCAGCACGGGTTGGAGACTGAAGGTGGTGTGGAGGATGATGCTAACAATCACCTCAGGCACTGGAGGAGGAGAAGAGTGTTCAGACCCAGGGTAACCTACCAGGGGCTAAAGCAGTAAGTATACTAAATGCAGTACGTGGTACTTGTAGTACTGAATGCTCATACAGGCATGTCCACTAGTCAGCTACTGGTGTTTGCTAATGTCAGCTTTGTGTATGTGGCCATCCTGGGGGAATGCAATCTCTATGCCATGTACACTGCCAAACCCATCTAACACCACACCCCACACATTGTCTGAGATGCAGCTACCGGGGTGAGCTTGGAGGCAGTCCATTCTACACCCATGACTGGACTAGACAGTCAAGAGGTGTAGGTTAACATGTGCATCTCATCACCACAACCAACACATACCCTTACCAGAACACAGTAAGGACATGCACACATGCCACCAGATATCACACACATCCACAGAGGCCTCTAAGTATCTGGCCAAGCAAGAGGCCTCCCAAGTTGGAATAGACAGACAACAGAATACAAAGACTGTACAATATAGTTTGCATAATAGTGTCACACCTCAGAACACGTGGCCGGAAACATGGCCAACAGTACTCATTTGTGAATGCAAACCCTAGCACTATGTTACACACCAAGCTATATGAGGGCAAACATACTGTCAACTGCCTGTCTGCCATGATTATCCACATACTCATACACTCAGACCACCTTTAGAACTATGCACATGTCTCTGGCATATTCTATTTTGTTGTGCAGGACCTGTGATGCAGTAGCCTGGACTGCATGGAAACACATGTAGGAACTGTCAGGTCTTGTAGCCCATGCAGGTATGTCCCAAGTCCTGGGTAGCATTCTGCCATTGGCCAGAATGATGCAGCAGTACAGGGACAAAGATTGTATTCCAAAATCATGAGATGTACTGGTGTAATTCAAAGAGTATCCAGCATCTCTCTGCCTGGGATAACATGGTTGACAGACCATGATGCTTTGCCAGACAGGGCCTGCACCTGTCACCCCTGAAAATCTGGATACTGGCAAAGGCCCATGCTTCCCCTATAGTGCCCTCATCATGCCAGGATCAAGTGAAAGTCCACTGGTGCAACAGGGACAGCCAAGAAATAAATGTGGGTCTTGCTACTCAATGATACAAATCAGGTACTCAGTATGGACTCACTAATGGCAATCTGAAACATGGAGAACATATCTGTGCAGTGATTGAGATATGGTTCAATGCTTTGGAGAGCACCCCTGCATAACCCTGTTATAACACATAACTCACCTCTTGGCCATCATCCTTTACTGGAACACATGGGCCACAGGTGTGTCAAACTTCCTGAGGGATATGTACACCCCCACGCTAGCTGAACTTGCACAACGTAAAATGCATGATGCTGAGCAACTACCTTTGAGTCAAAGTGTAATCCAAAATGCACCTTGTGTCAGATCATCCACCATGCCTCAGAATTCCCAACTGTCATTGTGCTGTAATGGGGAATACCAGTTTTGAGACAGGAAACTATAATCATGGCCACTCAGCTATCCCATTATGAACTGGGAAGACTCATCATGTACCAACACATGTGCTCAATGCATGTTGGCTTTCATCAACACCAATGACCTGGATCACCATAGTCACACCAACAGGGCTAACAGTATGCCACACATGATCAGTCTTCAAAGCCAATGTTATGCTCCTTAATAGCAAAGTGGTGACTGTCATGGCACCCATGTAGATGTACAATGCATGTGCAAATGCTGGGTCCTAAACAAATGCACTTTAGTCACTCACATATGTGCAGTGGTCATGCCATTGAAACAGAAACAGGATTTAAACAAACACAAACATGAAGGCAAACCAGTGGTACCCTGCCTTAAACTGTACCACAGAAGGTAGTAACTGTTGCAAGAGTCAACACACATGAGTGGAAGTTGATCCATGGTCAGCCTCAGTAAGATGCAGATACACCATATAATGCCACGCAAAGCTACTGTGAAACTAATCATCGACATATTATGAGGCCAAACACAGAGGATTCCATAGCTGTGTCATGAAACATAATGGCAACAACAGAACTTGCTGTGCTTCACAGCACTATGGCACCTATGGCAATAGCACCTGTTCATCCAGATAGGGTCTTAGATAACATAAACACACTGTCCCCCCCCAACAGGTACACATTCATATATCCATGTACAGTACAGAGCCCCTGTAATAACAACTATGCAGGTACAAGCTGCACTCTCTAATGCCATACATACAGGCTGCATGGGACCTGTCCACAGCCCCGGTTGTATCCTACACAAATGTCAAAACAGTCTGCTACCCACATAAACATCATGTACAATCATAGCTTCATGTCAGGCTGTGTACACACTGAATGCTGCACAGCAACAGTTATCTGTTAATGCTGCCAATATCTGAGGGACCCTGATATGTGTACAGATGACTTGGTTATAAACAGTGGTATCATTGCATTGCATAACACATAATGCAACTGTGTCAGTACATGGGTACTTTGCACAGTTGTTGTAGGGCTAGGTACAGTTCACCAGTCAAAGGTTACTTGGTGTTGTACCATCACATGTCATACCACACGTATGGATGTGTGTTGGTGGTCTGAGGACATGGTGGTGTCTGAGGATTACATCCTAGAATGCAGCTTTTGACACTGTGATCTGCACCTGGCTCATTTGTGATGACTTATGTTGGAGTACTGGTCTCTACATGTGAGTAGCCATTATGAATGTGGGCACACTACCACCTGGAGTGGTCCATACCAGTGTTATGGCCCACATGTCTGGTTCTGACTCATATGGTGGTTGTGCTATTGTGCACTACAGAGCCTTCAGCCAGGTGTTCCTCACTGCACAGATGTCAGTATTCCCCATTGTAGGTTCAACAGTGAGCAGCTGTGATTACGACAGCAATGCATCTAGCACTGGTTAGCATAAGCATGCAATGCAGTTGTCTTTTAGGTGTCAGGGTGTTATCCTGTGTGTAGAACATTTGCCTTGGAATGGCACTATATGGACAAATGTGACCTAGATAATATCACCACTCCCTTGAATCATGGATGCATGTGATCTGTGACAAAGGCTTGTCTTCTGTCAGTCATGTCATCCCAGAATGACAGATACTGGACAACCTCGTAATTACAGCAGGACATTGGCTCATTGTGTTGGTCAAGCAGTTGCCATACCTAGCATGACATCACTGCGAGAGGTAGTATTGTGCTTGGTATAGACTGATACATCTAAGGTGACGGACAGCAGCAGATGTTGTGTAGATGACCAGTGTCAGATATATGTAGTGCAGCGTTCCTGCTAACAATGACAACTACTAACACCGGAGTCCATTACAACATGTTCTGTATGCCTAACTGTATGAGCATGGCCACTGTGGCCTTCCGTGTTTAGAATCAGAGTGCATCCCAAACAGCCCTGTGCTACTAAGTGTATGAGAATGCCCAGCATAACATTGTGTAGTTGGACTCATAGTGCATTCCAAACAGCCCTGTGCTACTAAGTGTGTGAGCATGCCCACTGACACCTTGTGTAAGTTATGTGCTTCTATGTGTATGAGCATGGCCATTGTAACCCTGTATAGTGATAGTAGTCATCCATTCCACAGATGGACATACTCCTGTTCAGGATGGACTCCTGCGTTAAACACACAGGTTCACAGCTATGTACATCTTAACTGTCAGCATCTCTGTTGATGTCCGCAATCCTAGAAGGTCATGATGACTGCTTTGGAATGTGTAATCTCTGTGGTGTGACTCATAACTGCGTAGTACTGTAATAGTGATCTATAGATAGGCAGGTGTTCTGATCCCACCACTGGTGTGTGTGTGTGTGTGTGTGTGTGTGTGTGTGTGTGTGTGTGTGTGTGTGTGTGTGTGTGTGTGTGTGTGTGTCTGAGGACAGAACAATGCTTTTTAGAGTACTCACACCCTGTACAATTCCTATACTCAACTTTGGCAAGGCTGATGATGTCACCCACCTAGCAATACACCTCTGGGATTGTTGTGACTCAGTAATCTCAGTAGCGTGTTCTGTAACTGCGTAATGCTGTAGTGTGATAAAGTAGTTAGGTTGGTGGTCTGATCCCAGACATGCCGATTATGTGTGTGTGTGTGTGTGTGTGTGTGTGTGTGTGTGTGTGTGTGTGTGTGTGTGTGTGTGTGTCCATCTGCCTGAGGACAGAACAATCCTTTTTAGAGCACTCACACTCCGTACAATTCCTATACTCAACTTTGGCAAGGCTGATGATGTCACCCACCTAGGAATACATCTCTGGGATTACTGTGACCCAATAATCTCTGTAGCACGTTCTGTAACTGCGTAATGCTGTAGTGTGATAAAGTAGTTAGGCTGGTGTTCTAATCCCAGACATGCCAGCTGTGTGTGTGTGTGTGTGTGTCTGTCTGTCTGCCTGAGGACAGAGCCATCCTTTTTAGAGTACTCACACTCCATTCAATTCCTATACTCAACTTTGGCAAGGCTGATGATGTCACCTACCTAGGAATACATCTCTGGGATTACTGTGACCCAATAATCTCTGTAGCGCGTTCTGTAACTGCGTAATGCTGTAGTGTGATAAAGTAGTTAGGCTGGTGTTCTAATCCTAGACATGCCAAGTGTGTGTTTGTGTGTGTCCGTCTGTCTGAGGACAGAACAATGCTTTTTAGAGTACTCACACCCCGTATAATTCCTATACTCAAATTTGGAGAGGCTCATGATGTCACCCACCTAGGAATACACCTCTGGGATAGCTGTGACCCAGTAATCTCAGTAGTGCGTTCTGTAACTGCGTAATGCTGTAGTGTGATAAAGTAGTTAGGTCGGTGTTCTAATCCCAGACATGCCAAGTGTGTGTGTGTGTGTGTGTGTGTGTGTGTCTGGCTGAGGACAGAACAATGCTTTTTAGAGTACTCACACCCCGTATAATTCCTATACTCAACTTTGGCAAGGCTGATGATGTCACCCACCTAGGAATACACCTCTGGGATTGGTGTGACCCAGTAATCTCAGTAGTACATTCTGTAACTGCATAATGCTGTAGTGTGTTAAAGTAGTCAGGTAGGTGTTCTATTCCAAGGCATAGCAGGTGTGTGTTTGTCAGTCATATCCTATGTGTTGGTGCCTGTGAGTGTCTAGCCACTGGATGTGTTGAGAAGCGTGTTTTGTAGTTTCCCTATATAGTGGCCATATATGTCACAATCAGCCAAGAGACTGGGTTGGCAAGACATACCAATACATTTGGCAATAGGCCTGGTGAGTAAAGTCAGCAACCCTAATATTACCCAGAATACAGTCTGAGCCCATGTGTCTGACAGAAACACACTTGCCTTGGGATTAACACCAGTACATAATACAGGAGCTGCTGGTGTTTACCTTTTCATTCTTTTCTAATGCTTTGGTGGCACGAGGTTTGTTCTTGGGATATATAATCTATATCTATGTATGTGTGTGTGTGTGTGTGTGTATATATATATATATATATATATATATATATATATATATATATATAGACATTAACACACATACATCTACATAATGGAATACATGTCCTATGCTGTTGAGTGACTGTGCTGGATGATATGTTCGTGATAACATCCGATATCTGTATATCTGCCATGGCTTAGTGGTTAAGCACATTGGCTGTGGTGTGCAGTGTTCTGGTTTCAAGCCTTATAGAGGCCGGTTATTTTGTTGCTGGGCAGAACAAGGGCTGTTGGATATGAAGTGAGTAAGGCACTTTTAAGCAGTTGTGAGCGGGTGCGTGCGGATTTGCATGACAGCAAGCAGTGGTTAGTTTAGGGGAGGCTCAGTATGGGACATGTAACTATACATTAGCAGGCAATCCTATGCAAATGAGGTGAAGGATAGTGATTCCCAGTTTTCCCCAGGGTGTGAGGCAGGTCCCAAGAGTGTAAGAGTATAGATAGCCGGGTGCAAGACTTGGATATAGGTGACATCATGGGGGGTGTGTCAGGCATACTGTAAGTGGATTGGAGCCCTGTGGCTCAGGATTGCTCCCAGCTTAGCATGGCTAAGCTACAGGTGTGTCTAAACCTGCCTAGGGCAATCAGAAGGGAAAACAGCAGTAGGAAAGTAATCAAGGAGAACTAGCTGAGCTGACAGGTGAAATATATCAGGATCAGCCAATTACAGAGGCAGCAGACCAGCCCAGCCCAGAACACTACTATAAACTAAGCAAACACCTTCTCCTCTGGTTTTTCCACACTGTACACCACCGGTGTATACAAGCAGGGGAAATTTTAACAAACAAACCTACAAAATCAGAAGGGCTGCAGCAGGCAACATGGAACAATATGTGCAAGAGGCTGAGGGTGGTGAGGATGTGAATGCTGCTGAACAACCCACAGTGAGGAGACAGAGAAGAGTGTACAGACTCAGGGTAACCTACCAGGGGCTACATGAGCTGAAGATAGTGGAGTGCTATAGCGTGGACAGAGACCTCCCACAGCAAATTGTTGAGCTGTGCCAGCCACACCTGACACATCAAACTGGCTGAGGGGAACCCATCCCAGTGGATACCAAGGTATGTGTAGGCCTAGGTATACTAGCCACAGGTACCTCTCAAAGCACAACTGGGGATATCATGGGGATTTCACAGGCATCAGCATCCAGAGTATTCCACCAGTTCCTGGATGCCATGTCAGCACATGCCAGTGAGCACGTTTATTTCCTCAACACACGTGAGGTGTTGACCAGCAATATGCGTCTCTTCCACCAAATAGCAGACTACCCTGGCGTAGTGGGTGCTATAGACTGCACACACATATGTATCAAAGCGCCACCCAGTGTGCATTGTAGGGCTTACATCAACCGCAGGGGTATCTCCTCCATCAACTGCCAGGTCGTATGTGATGCCCAGAGCATTATAATGAATGTGTGTGCTGGCTGCCCTGGAAGCTATGACGATTCAGAAATATAGCATCTGACACAGCTGTACCACAGATTTGCCAATATGGACATCCCCTATGGTCACCTAGTGGGGGATGCTGGGTACCCATTGGAGCTGTGGCTGATGACACCCATCGGAAATGCACACACACACCTGAACAACAACGCCATAATGAGGCACATGCACAGCCCAGGCATATAATAAAGCATGTGTTTGGGATACTCAGGACATGGTTCTGGTGTCTGGACACATCCGGTGGAGCTTTGCAGTATTCACCAGCTACATGCACCCAAATTGTTATGGTATGTGCTATGCTACACAATATGATCCTGTGGAAACAGCTGCAGCAGGAACAGCATGGGGCAGGGCCACATAGCCCCCCACCAATACCAAAGCCTGTACAGGCACAGAGTGACTCGGAGGGGGAACAGAGCCTGACCTAGTAGGCAGAAGGAGGTGTGCCCAGTATGACCTGGCCTTGGCAAAGAGGCAAAGCATAGCATATGCACTGACACAGTAGGGACTCAGGGAATGACACCTCTCTCTGACTCGCACAGATAGTAAAAGGGATGCCAAACATGACACTACCTGTGCTCAACCATGTATAGGGAGTGTACTAAGTGCATCCGACATAGGCAGCCCTCCAGCACCATCCTCAAGTCTGGCACACCCTCAAGGTAAGTCAATCAGCCTACCAATTGCCAAATGGAGTAGAATGTGTTGTTGCCTGTAGCTATGGTATGGATGTGAGCATGCAAGGAAATTGGGTGGCCGAATGTTAAAGCAGCAGACAGCAGAAACCCATAGTGGCACCATGACATCTGTAACACATACTGGAGTCCCCATAGTAGCCAGTACTACACAGGGTGACAAAACCTAGTACAGGTAATGGGCTGAGCGACATGTGTGTCCATAAGACCCACACAAGTCTCAGCCAGCAGGACAGGTGTAGACAGACCCAAACAAATGCTGTACTATGGCCTCTGACTGTGCCCTATGGGTAACCCCTCCCCCAGACCCACACAGACAGACTGCAGCAGGGCAGGCAGTTGGATGTAAGTTGTGAATGCTAGGAAGTCAGAAACTAATATGTTGGCAATTAAAGCTAAGATCTGTAGTACACTGGTATGCCTCTAGCCAGCTCAATAGGTAAGACTACACACTGAAATGGAGTACCTGACATACCAGTACAGTCCTAACAAATGTGTACAGGTGTCAGGTGTGCCCCCCCATCCAACGTACACTTATAGCAACAGTCAGGTGTGCCCCCCCCCCGCTCCTGTGTAGGAATGTAGATACAGTCTGGTGTCCCCGCTATGCAGACATGTAGCAATAGTCAGTGCCAAATGACCGATGGATACCCTTCAGACACAGCATGCTACCTGTAGGTGTACAACACAAAAGTTGGCACCACAGTACAAACTACCTGGACTTGTTCCACACATGCGATACAGATGGCCATACTGGGCATGCTCACACACTTGAAGGTATGAAGGCAATGTCAGTCAACAACATACTGAAAGGTCATACTGGGCATGCTCACACACTTAAACACATGAAGGCCATGTCTGCAAACACCAGTGGTCCAGACATATCTGGCAGTTGTAGTTCTTAGTGCAGACACATGTCAGTTTGCACCACTCCTGCCTTGCACACACAGTGGATAGGAATACAGGCATATATGTAAGGACAACACACTATAATAAGCCAAAGGTAGATGGACATAGATGTGTGGAAGTGGGTGACCGTGACAAGGAGCCATCCGGGCCTGTCCTACCCAGCACACAGCCAAAGGGCCCCAAACCCATGAGGTGCAGATGTCATTCACTGCAGATACTAGCCACCTGCCAGCTGTGCAACATGACTGTACAAGGAAGTAGTCATCTAGTAGCTGTATACACGTACCTGTGACATATGACCCTGTGTGTGCCCGCATGTGGCATGTCAACCCCTACATGAATGGGTTATGGCCCATGCACGCCCTGCCCTCCCCATAGCAGTATTATGACAAGCCTGCTGAGGTCATCCAATGTGAAATACACCTTTGGGAGAGCTGTAGCTCAGTAATCTCCATGGTGCGTCTCATAACTGCATACTGCTGAAGTGATAAACTAGTTAGGTAGTAGTTCTAACCCCAGACTTGCCAATTGTGTGTGTGATTGTGTGCGTGTCTGTCTGTCTCAGACTGTGTAGAGAGAAATGCTTTTTAGGCTAATCACAGTCTGTACAATTCATGTAATCATCTTTGGCAAGGCTGCTGATGTCACTCACCTAGAAATACACCTCTGGGAAAGTCATAGCCCAGTAGTCTCTGTAGTGCATTCTGTAACTGCGTATTGCTGTAGTGTGATAAAGAAGTTAGGTCAGTGTTCTAATCCCAGACTTGCCAACTGTGTGTGTGTGTGTGTGTGTGTGTCCACCTGCCTGAGGACAGACCAATGCTTTTAGAGTACTCACATTCCATACAATTCATATACTCAACTTTGGCAGTTCTGTTGATGTCACCCACCTAGAAATACACCTCTCAGACTACTGTAACCCAGAAATCTCGGTAGCACGTTCTATAACTGCGTAATGCTGTTGTGTGCTAAAGTAGTTAGGTAGGTGTTCTATTCCAAGGCATAGCAGGTGTGTGTGTTTGTCTGTCATCCTGTGTGTTGGTGGCTGTGAGTGTCTAGCCACTGGATGTTTTGGGGAGTGTGTTTTGTAGTTTTCCTATATAGTGGCCATATATGTCACAATCAGCCAAATGACTGGGTTGGCAAGACATACCCATACATTTGGCAATAGGCCTGGTGAGTAACGTCAGCAAGCCTATTATTACCCAGCCTACAGTCTGAGCCCATGTGTTGGACAGAAGCACACTTGCCTTGGGATTAACACCAGTACATAATACAGGAATTGCAGGTGTTTTCCCTTTCATTCTTTTCTAATGCTTTGGTGTCATGAGGTTTGTTCTTGGGATATATAATCTATATCTATGTATGTATATATATATATATATATATATATATATGGTTCCCTAGTACATCCTCGAAGACGCTCTTACCCAAATACATAAACGCCGACACATCTCCATCAAACCACGTAAACATCGATCGTCCTGAATTGTCATGGTTGGCCCTTCTGTGGTATAGCTCCGTAAGGTAAGTGTGCAATAGTTATGGACCTTAGGGTTAGGGTGCAGGTTAAGGTAAGTGCATAGATGGTAATGTATGTGAGATTTAGTGTAGGGTTAGATGTAGGGTTTTGTTACGTGTATGTGTGTGGATTATTTATTTTGTTTGGGTATAGCTTGTTAAGGTAAGTGTGTGATAGTTAAGGACCTTAGGGTTAGGGTGCGGGTTAATGTAAGTGCATAGATGGTAATGTATGTGAGATTTAGTGTAGGGTTAGATGTAGGGTTTTGTTACGTGTATGTGTGTGGACTATTTATTTTGTTTGGGTATAGCTTGTTAAGGTAAATGTGCGATAGTTACGGACCTTAGGGTTAGGGTGCGGGTTAAGGTAAGTGAATAGATGGTGGTATATGCAAGATGTAGTGTAGGGTTAGAAGTAGGGTTTAGTTTAGGGTTAGAAGTAGGGTTTTGGTTGGTGTATGTATGTGTTTGTTTAGTTTGTTTGGGTAGGTAGTATGTAGCGGGCGGTGGGGTGGGACAAGTATGACGTTTTGAGCTTTTGAATTTCACGGTTTATGGCATTCAGTGTATTAGCGGTTCGCGGAATATGTGTCGGCATTTTTGTATTCGGTTATTAGGGCTTTCAAGCTTGCAATATAGACCCTATATATATATATATATATATATATATATATATATATATATATATATATATTTATAAAATCTATAGCTCTATATCTATCTATATATATATATATGTTGAATGGGTACATTTCCGTTATCGGGGCAACACTATTCATGCAATCATTCAGGTGTAATGCAGCTCATTAACATGCCTGTTGAGCACATGTCGGTATAAAATGCTTGTGTTAATAATTAAATGTTTAACCAAGTAACTAGTCTAATTTTACACATGTCTGCCTGACAGACGTGTTAAGGTACTGTATTACAGCGGATTGATCACTTTAAAGTTTAAGTCACACAGACAGGAATTCAGTAATAAGGAAACACATGCAAATAACATGACGTTCCTTTCTTCTGTTAATTAGGCATGACATTGTGATATGTACACTGCATTAAATGCCTAACATGAAGTAACTGCCTGTGCTTACAGTTTACAAAGACGTAGTCATGCTGACCATTTGTAATCAGACAGTTTTCAGTCCTCTGTGAGGCCTGTGAAATGATGATTAAAAGACAATAAAATTGCTATGTATATGTTTGCCATGAAGGGCTTACAAGACACAAGTTGTTAGGATTAGTCTACAACTTGGATTAATTATGTAAAAGCCTTGTACAATAGCAACAGATGTATACATCGTAAACACATTTATTTCTGGGCTCAGCGATGCCTTCCTAAATCCATGCCTGACACTCTTAAAAAACAAACGATCACTGTTTACTGATTGTAATCGCATCCTTGCGGCTTAAAGAAGCCAAGTTAGTATAATTAGAGATGCTGAGGATGGGTATTTGACAATGAAAACATTTTCTACAATGCCTGCTTTCCCTATAATGGATAGACTGCTGTAATAGTAGGCCTTTGTCTTTGTTTTTGCACTATTCTGCTTTCGGGCAAACACTTTCAGTGCGGGTGCTCAGCTCTGACTCCAGCCTCAAGCCATGCTGTTTGGATGTTAATGTTAACAGTTGTGCGTAAATCAGTTAAATGGATAAAATGTAAAAACAAAATGAAAACAACTGTAACTTCTACATTTTACACACACATGTTAAGACTAACAAAAATACATGGCTTGACACTGGATTCGGAGGTCAGCAACCGCACTAACAGTGTTGCCCCATTAACGGAAAAGTACCCCCGCGCAAACACACTTAAACATACTTACTGGTGCTTAGATATGTTTACTACTGCATATTTGTGCTTACACCTGCTTAATAGTAACTTATTCATTATGTCACTAACACTGAGATTGAATTACATTAATTAAACATTTCATGCAGTACTCCAGTGCACATGTACATGTTCTTATGTAGGTTGTACAGTAATAGGATGTATAAATATGTTTATATATACATTCCACATGGAAAATGATATGTGCTAGTGTGGGACCCGGACTGTGAATGCCTGTTCATTAGGCGTATGCTCTGACCAATACACTATTGCTGTGCTGCTTCAGTTGCATATATACCCATATACCCGTGTCTCCTAGTTCCCCAAACACCCACCCCAACACTTTACTAACACTGCAGTCATCCATTCTCCAGTTGGATTCGTGGTGTGTTCACACCAGTACACATTGGCTGCTCCCTACCCCTGTAGACCCATCCCATCAGTTGACTCACTACACGTATCCTCAGGAATCCCTAACGTTTAGTCCACAAACACTGGTGACATGAGTGACCAGTGGGACACTAATTGCAAGTTTTGCGTTATCCCACATGGGACACACTTGTCTTTATGTCAAGATTAGACTCTTACTTCCTTACATACATACTTCCATTAACATGTCACTACAATGAATTAATTAGTTTGACTATATGGTAACGTACACGTTACACATGAGAACTAATTATGTATGTGTTCGGCGTGATTCTTTTACAAATAGACCGGTTTAGTATTTGGAGTTGCCATTGCAGGCAGATCACAGGGATAATTCCCTGTGTGAGACAGTCCTCACATTTGATTTATTCAGCACAGCACTGACTTTGGACATTGTACGCACTTCTGCATTTTAGCAATTTCAGCTCTTCCCTCTTATGCACTACCTATTATTCTATCTACTGTCGAGGTTTGTAAGGGCACATTCATGTGTTTATGTCTGCAAATGGAATGGATATGTTACAGGGAATGTACTTCTACATATAGATGCATGCATGTATGTAGGCATACATACTTATAACTAACTCACTGGCCTCCATGAGGTGGTCCAGTTAGAACCAGGCCATCCAAACATAACACGCCTGGATCCATAATCACATACCCATGGTTCCTCGACCCCACCCGAGTTAAACATACACGCAACCCATCCATTATCCAGTTGCTTTCACGGCCATGACACACCTCCACACATTGCCCTCCCCCCAGTGTTAGGGGCCCTACACGTATGTTGTCCCAACACATGTATTATCATGCTCTCCCACCATTTAGTCCTTGAACATACCTGCCCTTGCTTGTGTAATGGACGGAGATCCAAATATGCTGTCAATTTTTGGTAGTCCTACTAGGGACTACCCTCTGATTGTTTGTAAAGTAGACTTAGCAGATCAACAATGTTACTCCCACTGGTAAAACCCTGCCTGTGGTGTGAGTAGCAGTGCTTTGCTCACTCCTGGCCAGCTTGATATGACATACGCTGACAGCACTATATAATACTATAGTTGCTGTTAATTCCCTTCTCATTCCTTTTCTATGCTTTATTATTACGACGTTCATTCTTTATATATATATATATGTGTGTGTGTGTGTGTGTGTGTGCATGTGTGTTTATGTATATGTGTGTGTGTGTGTGTGTGCATGTGTGTTTATGTATATGTGTGTGTGTGTATGTGTGCACGTGTGTGTATGTATATGTGTGTGTGAGTTTGTGTGTGTGTGTGTGTGTGTGTGTGTGTATATATATATATATATATATATATATATATATATATATATATATATATATATATATATATATATATATATATATATTACATCTGTACATACTTATATACATTTCCTATGCTGGGCACTGCTTACACCTGCGCAAGCACACTCAGATTTGCTTACTGTTTGTTAGTTTGTTATATATGTTTACTGCTGCTTATTTGTGCTTATTTGTGCCTTATTCGTTATGACAGTACCACTTTGATTGAATGGATTTGGATAAAAGTCCCATGCGATACTCAAGTTCACTTTTACATGTTATTATGTTGGTTTTACAGCAGAACGACATTCATGCCACATGGAAAATGATATGTGCTATAGCTGAACTTGAACCGTGAATGCCTGTTCGTTAGGCGGATGGTCTAACCACTACACTGTTGGTGTGCTGCTTCATTTTGATGTATACCCATGGTTCATAGTTACCCGAACATATGCCTCAACACTCCCTACCGCTCTAGACCCATCCCGCATGTTGACTCACTCCAAGTATATTCAGACGTCCCAAGCTTATAGTCCTGGAACATACGTTCATATAATGGTCAGGGTGTTCAAATAGTCTTCCTGTTTTTGGCTCGTCCGACTGGGGACTGGGACTGCCCTGTACCTGTTTGAAAGTCATACTTAGCACATGGACAACATTATCCCTATTGTTAGCATCCTACCTGTGGTTGGAGATACAGGGGCTTTGCTCACCTCTGGCCAGCTTGATATGACAGCATTAAATAATACAGGGGTTCCGCTGCTGTTTTCCTTCTCATTCATTATGAATGCTTTATTGTGACCATGTTTGTTCTTTACAGATATATATATAGACATATGTATATATATATATATATATATATATATATATATATATATATATATATATATATATATATATATATATATCTGCACGTATGCATGCATATACATCTACAAGATTATTTTCTTTGATCATGCTGTTGAATGACTGTGCTGTCTGCTATGTTTGTGATAACATCAGAGTTAAGTATAACTGCTGTGGCTTAGTGGTAAATCACATTGGCTGTGGTGTGTAGGGTCCAGGCGTCGAGCCTTGCCGAGGCGGTTTATTGTGCTGCTGGGCAGAACAAGGGCCATTGGACAAAGGGTGAGTACAACACATTTCAACAGCGGTTTTCCATTTCGCCATGTTTAACTGCCGCTTCCCATCATGCAAAGACCTTCTCCATTCTTACTGTGATACGTCACTCCAGTTCACATTTCAATGGTATTATATCGTTATACAGCATACAAATGTCAGACTATGCTCATATACGGATTCTGCATCGTAAATTGTGTGTGCTGCCATCAAACCAGCAATGTCTGCTCATTAGGTGGATGTTCTAACCACTACACTATTGCTGTGCTGCTTAATTTGCATGTATACCCATGGTTCATAGTTACCCAAATACATGCCGCAACACATCACTAACACAGGAGTCATCCATTCTCCAGTTGGAAAATAATCTCACCACTACACATGCGCCATACCCTACTGTTCTAGACACATCCCGTATGTTGGCTCACTCCAAGTATATTCAGACGTCCCAAGCTTATAGTCCTGGAACATACGTTCATATAATTGTCAGGGTGTTCAAATAGTCTTCCAGTTTTGACTCATCCGACAGGAAACTGGGACTGCCCTGTACCTGTTTGAAAGTCCGACTTAGCACATAGACAAAGATAGTCCCACTGTTAGCATCCTACTTGTGGTTAGAGTCGCCGGAGGTTGCTCACCTCTGGCCAGCTTGATATGACAGCACTAAATAATACAGAGGCTCCGCTGCTGTTTTCCTTCATGCTCATTATGAATGCTTTATTGTGACCATGTTCATTCTTCATGTATATGTATATGTGTATATATATATATATATATATATATATATATATATATATATATGTATATGGATTCACTTCATAACATTGAAATATTAAAATACTGAAACTCAAAACACTGAAACCAAAATACTGAAACTTCAAAATCTTGAAAACTCAAAATACTGAAACTCAAAATACTGAAAATACATATTATGCGTAAACTCAGTTTAAACAACATAAATCATAACAATTTCTACCAAATATATGCTGCACCCCCCATGTGGGTTAAGATTCACACCCTGCTAATTAAATATCAACTCCAAGATTGCACATAGTGTAGTTAAGTGCAATCTTGAGCAGATATATATAATTAGCAGGGGTGTTGCAGGGGCTTTCCCCTGCATATATTTGGTAGAAATTGCTATGGTTTATGTTGTTTAAGCCGAGTTTATGCATAATGTGCTTTCAGTATTTTGAGTTTCAGTGTTTTGAGTATTCAGTATTTTGAGCTTTCAGTATTTTGGTCTTCAGTATTATGAAGTTTTGTCATTTTCAGTATTTTGAAGTTTCAGTGTTATGAAGTGAATCCATATATATATATATATATATATATATATATATATATATATATATATATATATATATATATATATATATATATCTGTCTTTACATACACCTACATGCTTATTTACATTTTCCATACTGTTGAATGACTGCCACTTACCGCCACGCATACCCACTTACGTCTGCTTGTAAGTGCCTTAATCACCCTACATCCAACAGCCATTATTTTGGGCATCATATAATATTAGCAGCCCTTGCATGGCTTGGACCCAGGAACAGAAACACCACAGTCACTGGTTTGATCACTAAACCATCCGTGATGCATTCTGCATGGATGGTAGTAAGGATATATGACTTTACTGCAGGCATTCCACACTACTGGCAACAAATGTGACAGTTGGTTGGTGTACATATGTATAGTACATGTTAATGTTCATATGTTTCTGAGAGACATATGTATACATTTGCAAGTATACATATTTATGAATAGGATACATATTTGACAACTACTTATATGCATGTATGTGTGATGTGTAGCTATGCGAATATAAGTATGTACATTTATAGATATATGACTACATGTCTGGGGTTATACATGGCCATGTACATGAACACCCACATCCGGGAGGGACCTGTACCGTTTCTATACATGGGTTGTGTGCGTCATTACAATGTGGAACCTGGACATGGTATACAATTTGTGGACATGTACTATTTGGAAGATGGCTATAGGGAAGCTTCTTGGGAACATATGAAAGGTATATATTCCTGATACTGCACATGGGGAGATGTGCGGATGTCAACAGGGGTAGAAATCGTGTTGTGCCATCAAGTCTAATCTTGAGAACAGACACTTATCCCATGAGAGATGTCCAAAAATTGTGGACACTGATGAACCCCATTCTTTTGGTTATATGAAAATGAGGGAGGGTTATACATGCATGGGATACCTAGTTTGCAGCCTGAGACTGCTTAGGGTCAGACTGCCTACTAGATGTGGGTAGAGGGCACTATGTGCAGATATGGCTGGCCCAAGCTAGCAGCCCAAGTATGGGGGGTTTTGGTGGACGTTCAGCAAGGTGGGAGGTGGTGTGCTGTGGAGGGGACGATGGGTATTCAATTATGTATCCAGGTGTGTAGGGGTTGGATGGCTCAGTTCAGGCCAAACCATTATGTGGTGTGAGCCAGTACCATTTCTGTACATGTGTATCATACATTTTAATGTTCATATGTTTGTGGGATTGTTCATAGGTTCATAGGTTGGTACTAGGCTATCGGCCCTAAGGCCTATGCAAGCCTAGCCATAACAATTTCTTAGAAATTTCTTTCCACAATATTTACTTCTCTGGGCCCCTGTCTAGCAGGGTGACTGACATGATCCCCGGGGTGAATTTCCTATCTCCCATCCAATCATCAAGGTTCCTTTTGAAAAGGGCCAATGAGGCGCTCTGCTTGACATGTATGGGCAGTCTGTTCCAGAGTATGGGGAGTCTCTTGGTCAGGAACCTATCCCTTCAGCATGTTTTGTTTATTGTGATGATAAGGTTTAGATCCCTGGAGCGTGTGGCTCTGAGGAATTGGGATTTCTTTAAGTGGAGCATGTCCAACAGCTCAGGGTTTGACATGGCCTTGTATGTTAAGCAGAGATCGCCTCTGAGTAGACGATATGCCACAAAGTATAGCTGGAGTTTTTTTAGGCGGTCAGCAAATGGCATCTGCTTTAGGCTTGTGATTCTTTTACTGAGGTATTTCTGTGGCCTTTCCAGCTGTTGCAGATGTCTTGTGAGGTACATACCAAATGGGGCATTATACTCTATAATGGGTCTAATGAGGGATGAGTACAGTGGGACAATGACCTCTTTTTTTTCTGGGTGAAAAGCCCTTAGTGATGAGCTGTGCCACATAGAAGGATTTCCTGACTGTTGTGGTGATGTGGTTATCGAAAGTGAGACCACTGTCCACTTGTGTCCCTAAGTCTCTCATCACACTTTTGATGTTTAGTGCCCTGCCATCTATGTGGTAGTTCATGGGTACATGTTTTTTTTCCAAAGGGGATAACTATACATTTCTTGGCATTAAGCTTGAGCCCATGGCTCTGGCACCAGGCATCTGTTTCTGTAAGGCTCTTTTGTAGAATATCCACATAATTTGAGGATTCTATAATGGCTCCCAGTTTGCAGTCATCTGCAAACTTTGTTAGCTAGAGTCCCTTAGTGTTGGCTTGTACTTCAGAGAAGTAAATGCCAAACAAGAGTAGTCCCAGGACTGAACCCTTAGGTACTCCACTTGTCACTTGTCTGGAGCTGGATTCGGAGTCTGCTACTTTTACAGTTTGGGTTCTGTCAGTAAGCCAGTTGGCAACCCATCAAGTGACATAGGGATTTATGCCCAGCTTAGTAAGTTTATCTATGATTCCAGAGTGGGGGATGGTGTCAAAGGCCTTGGCGAGTTCCAGATAGGCTGTGTGGACCGCCTTACCCTCATCCACAGCTCTGGAGACTGATTCGAAGAAGTCAATCAGATTCAGGAGACAAGATTGGCCCTTCACAAACCCAAACTGGGTGGGGTCCAGTGTTTGAAGGTTGCCAATGTCTTTGTTTATAAGTTCCATGATAATGCGTTCCATGCCCTTGCAGATCAGGCTTGTCAGACTGATGGGACTGTAGTTCACAGGATCCAAGGCGGATCCTCCTTTGTGGAGCGGGATAACTGTAGCTGTGCGCCACTCAGTGGGCACAAAGCCTGAGGTGAAGCTATGATTAAACAGGACACTTAGGTGGGGTGCCAGTTCATTTTGTAGTTCATGTAGTACACAGCCTGGGATGTCATCTGGTTCCATGGATGCTGTATTCTTAGCTTTGGAGAGTGCTGTTTCTACCTGTGTGGCTGTGATTATCGGAATTTGGCAATCTTTTGGTATTGAGATGGGCCCTTTAGGGGGTGAGAGGGGGGTGAAGTTGGTACTAAATCGATCTGCCAGGATATTGGCAATATCCTTGGGATCAGTATATTTAATGCCATTCGGTTGTAGCTCAGAGCAGATCTCAGCATTGCCATTTAGATTCTTGACATAACTATAAAATGCCTTGTGGTTGTCTTTGGAATCTTTGGCAATTTTATTTTTGTAACTAGCTTTTAAGGATTTTATGAGGGATCTCAGTTTCTTACTGAGGCTGGTGAGGGAGTTTTTTGCATCCTGGGATTTTCCTCTTTTCTGCAACAGTTTCTTCCTTCTGTTATAGTTTGTTTATAGCAGGGGACCACCAGATTGACTTCCTTTTTTTGGAGAAGATCATCTTGGTTCTATTTGGGATGACACGATTCATGCATGAGTGGATGTGCTCGTACAGTGCCTTAGTGTAGGATTCTGCAGTCAAACTTCCAGATCCCGTCTGCGTGGGTGTTGTGAAGTTTGTCACTTCTGACTTCAGTAATATGAAGTTGGCTTTGGAGAATTTTTTTAAGGAGGTTTCCTTACTGGGGGGTGGGGGTGGGATGTGGATGTCAAGGGTGATTTGCTTATGGTCAGACATGACCAATGAGAGGGTGACCACTGGTGTGGAGCATCTGTCTCCCATGTTGGTAATGACCAGGTCTAGGATATTGGAGCCCCTGGTGGGACAATGGATTAGTTGATCCAGGGTGTTGGAATTTATAAATTCCAAGAACCGTTGGGAAAAGGAGTTGGTACCTGAGTAGTTTTCCCAATTAATGGCAGGGTAGTTGAAATCACCCAGTATTAGGGTGTTTGGTTGTATCTTAATATTTTCCAGTATGTTTAGGAAGGTGTAGTGAGAATCTTGGGGTATGGTGGGGGATCTGTAGCAAGCTACAATTTGGATTGCAGTCTTACCTAGTGTTAGTTGCACCTGGAGAGTTTCAGATGCATTGTGTTGGGCAACTAGCCTGGAGGTGTGAATATCCTTGGTGAATATGGACACTCCTCCCCCTTTAGTGTTTCGGTCTTGGTTTTGTGGCCGAAAAGTGTGGTAAGAATTGTAGCCTGGTATTGCAGGGGTGCTCTCTGGAGCCTTGAACCAGGTCTCAGTCACTGCACAGATATCGATGTTCTCCATTTTTAGGAGTGCCTCGAGAGAGTGCATTTTGAGATTTAGACTTCTAGCATTGAGTAGCATTACCTTCAGATTTTGCATGCTTGTTTCTGTTATGGTGGTGGTTTTATCCTTTGCACCTTACCTAAAAAAGGCACTATAGTGGTGGCAAGAGCTGTAGCCAGTTACCTGAATCCCAGGGGTGACAGGTGCAGACCATCTCTGGCAAAGCATCGTGGTTTGTCGATCATGTCTTCCCAGGCAGACAAATACTGGATCCCCTTTGTATGACACCAGAAGCTTAGCCAATTGTTGAAGTCAATCATTTTGTCCTTATACTGTGGTATAATTCTGGGCGAAGGCAGGATGCTACTCAGGACTAGGGTCATACCTGCCTAGGTCACATGATCCAAGAGCTCTTCCATGTCTCTTTTCATGTAGTGCAGGGAGGTATGTCTCAGTCATTCACTCCAGCATGGACAATGAAAGAGTCGTATTTGTACTTGTCGTGGAGCGACTTGAGTGCATGCATTATGTGATGGATCCTGGCACCTGACAGGCAGCTGACTGTAATTTTCTCCTTGTTTAGCCTGGTGAGTGGGACATCAGTGTGCCTGACTATAGAGTCACCTATGACTAAAGTGTTGGGTTCATTGTCTTGCCTTAGGGGCTGTTGCTGGGTGGCACACTGGTGTTGTGAGCTATGTGTCACTTTGGTTGTGACTGGTGTTTGCTTGCGTTTCGGCTTCGGAGGTCCTTGTTGCTTGGGCAGGTTAATGTTAAGGGCCTCCGCATATGTGGGTTTAGTGTTGCTATGTGTGGGTGTTGATGGTGTGGGTTTTGAAGGGCTATGAGTTGCTAGAGGTGTAATGCAGGTGTTAGCCTTCTCCTCTTGACTGTCTAGCACAATCTTGACCGGAGAGAGCTTTGCTTCCAGTTTGGCTATGTAAGTGCATCTCTCGCAGGATGTAGTGTTGGGTGGTAGGAGGAGAGGATTGTCTGTGTACATGAGGCAGTTGCCGCATTGCCCCAGTATGCCCAGATTCACCAGGTGGACAGGAGAAATCACTGGAAACTGACCCTTGGACATGCCTGTTTAGGTGCTTTTTTGTAAAGTTTAAGAGCTGTTTTCCCTTACCTTTGCAAGGTACTTTGCAATTGTAGGCTGTTTAGTGCCTATGATTTATTTCTCCTTATTGACAAGGAGAGATGAGTGCTTGTATCAGTTTCAGGCTTCCTAGTGCTTTCCAGCAGGTTCTAGAGCAAGTGCTAGTCACAGGGGTTCAGATTTTAGTGCTACTACTGAGAAACCAGCTAGTTTTAAGGGAAATCTTGAAGAGCAGACTGTCTGGCACCTGGAATAGTTTAACTGTAGCCTTGTAGTGCTGCACGATGTGAAAAATGTGCAAACACGCGTTTTTAAGCCAGAAAGTTGAAAGGGACAGAAATCAGTCCAAAAAGGCTAATAAAATTACAATTTCAGAGCTGGAAACCACTCCTCTAGCGTTAGATAGGCAGTACAATGCTCACCAGTCCCACTGGTAGGCAGTAGGACTTCCCTCTACCACAGCAAGGTCTGGATAGCTCTGAGCACAGAAAATAAAGTCCTGAGCCAAGCAAAGCCTGGGATATGGACTGGCTAGAAAAGGTGGGAAACAAGCAAACAAGATAGTATATATATATATATATATTTTGTTGAAACAGGCTAAACAATGCAATAATACAGTAAATAAACACAGAAAAGGCTAACACACTTGTGTGTAGTCCTAAACAGTAAATGCAATTAAAACTCTACAAAATTAGTAATTTAAAACTTTTTAAATGAAGCAAGGCAAGTGCACAACTGAAAAATGATTTAAGAGGCAGTAACACAGCAGAATAAGTAGCTAGTCTACATATACAGAGAAGTCTATATATACAGAAAAGCAGCTAAAACACACAAACACTTCAGATGCAGTGCAACCTAGAGCACTTGAGTTGTAGCAATATTAAG
Organism: Protopterus annectens; assembly: GCF_019279795.1. Classification (NCBI taxonomy): domain Eukaryota; kingdom Metazoa; phylum Chordata; order Ceratodontiformes; family Protopteridae; genus Protopterus; species Protopterus annectens. The sequence continues at coordinate 662,298,876 of NC_056736.1, read as the reverse complement.
GCAATTACAGTTATAATAAATGCTCTAAAATCATCATCATCTTTCGGCTTTTCCCATTAGGGGTCGCCACAGTGGATCATCTCTTTCCATTTCTTCCTATCCTCTGCATCTTGCTCTGTCACACCAACTGCCTGCATGTCCTCTCTCACCACATCCATAAACCTTATCTTAGGCCTTCCTCTTTACATTTCCTGGCAGCTCCATACTTAGCATCTTTTTCCCAATATACCTATCATCCCTACTCAGCACATGTCCAAACCAACGCAATCTCGTCTCTCTTGCTTTGTCTCCAAACTGTCCAACATGAGCTGAACCTGTAATATACTGATTCCTAATCCTATCCATCCTAGTCACACTAAGTGCAAATCTTAACATCTTTAACTCTGCCACATCCAGCTCTGACTCCTGCCTTTTTGTCAATGCCACTGTCTCCAACCCATATAACATAGCTGGTCTCACTACCCTCTTGTAGACCTTCCCTTTCACTCTTACTGGTACCAGTCTGTCACAAATCACTCCTGACACTCTTCTCCATCCATTCCACCCTGCCTGTACTCTCTTCTTCACCTCTCTTCCACATTCACCATTACTCTGAAATGTCAATCCCAAGTACTTAAACTCATCCACCTTTACCAACTCTACTCTCTGCATCCTCACCATTCCTCTACCCTCCCTCTCATTTACACACATATATTCTTTCTTAGCCCTGCTGACCTTCATTCCTCTGCTCTCTAGTGCATATCTCCACCTCTCCAGAGTCTCCTCAACCTGATTCCTACTCTCACTACAGATCACAATGTTATCTGAAAACATCATAGTCCGCGGGGCCTCCTGTCTGATCTCATCTGTCAACCTGTCCATCACCACTGCAAATAAGAAAGGACTCAGAGCTGATCCTTGATGTAATCCCACCTCCACCTTAAATGGATCTGTCACTCCCACTGCAGTCCTCACCACTGTCACACTGCCCTCATACATATCCTGTACCACTCTTACATACTTCTCTGCCACTCCCGACTTCCTCATACAATACCACAACTCTTCTCTAGGCACCCTGTCATATGCTTTCTCCAAGTCTACAAAGACACAATGCAACTCCTTCTGACCTTCTCTGTATTTCTCCAATAACACTCTCAGAGCAAACATTGCATCTGTAGTGCTCTTTCCTGGCATGAAACCATACTGCTGATCACTAATCATCACCTCCGTTCTTAACCTAGCTTCTACTACTCTTTCCCATAACTTCAAGCTGTGACTGATCAATTTTATCCCTCTGTAGTTACTGCAGCTCTGCACATCACCTTTATTCGTAAAGATAGGTACCAAAACACTTTTTCTCCACTCCTCAGGCATCCTCTGACTTTCCAAAATTTCATTAAACAATCTAGTTAAAAATTCCACTGCCATTTCTCCTAAGCACCTCCATGCTTCCTTTGGTATGTCATCTGGGCCAACAGCCTTTCCATTCTTCATCCTCTTCATAGCTGTCCTTACTTCCTCCTTGCTAATCTGTTTCACTTCCTGATTCACTATCCCCACATCATCCAACCTTCTCTCTCTCTCATTCTCTTCATTCATCAGCCTCTCAAAATACTCTTTCCATCTACTCAACACATTCTCCTCTCTTGTGAGTACCTTTCCCTCACTATCCTTTATCACCCTTACTTGCTGCACATCTTTCCCAGCTCTGTCCCTCTGTCTAGCCAATCGGTACAGGTCCTTTTCTCCCTCTTTAGTGTCCAATCTCTCATACAACTCTCCATATGCCTTATCCTTAGCTTTCACCTCTCTCTTTGCCATGCATCTCATCTCCTTATACTCATGTCTACTTTCTTCATCTCTTTGACAATCCCACTTCTTCGCCAGCCTCTTCCTCTGTATACTCTCCTGTACTTCCTCATTCCACCACCAGGTCTCCTTGTCCTCCTTCCTCTGTCCAGATGTCACACCAAGCACCTTTCTAGCAGTCTCCCTTACTAGTTCTGCTGTAGTTACCCAGCTATTCGGTAACTCTCTACTGCCTCCCAGTGTCTGTCTTAACTCTTCCCTAAACTCCACTTCACAATCACCCTTTTTTAACTTCCACCATTTAATCCTTGGCACTGCTTTCACACTCCTCCTCCTCTTCTTGATCACCAACGTCATCCTACAGACCACCATTCTATGCTGCTTAACTACACCTTCCCCTGCCACCACTTTACAGTCTCCAATCTCCTTCAGACTGGCCCTCCTACATAGGATATAATCTACCTGTGTATATCTTCCTCCACTCTTGTATGTCACCCTATGCACTTCCCTCTTCTTAAAATACGTATTCACCACAGCCATGTCCATCCTTTTTGCAAAATCCACAATCAGCTGACCTTCTGCATTCCTCTCCTTAACACCATACCTACCCATCACTTCCTCATCCCCTCTGTTCACTTCACCAACATGCCCATTAAAGTCTGCTCCAATCACTAGTCTCTCACTCTTGGGTACACTCACCACAATTTCATCCAACTCACTCCAAAATTTCTCTTTCTCATCCATCGCACACCCAACTTGTGGAGCATATGCACTAACAACATTCATCATTACACCATCAGTTTCGAGCTTCATAAACATCACTCTGTCAGACACACTCTTCACGTCTAAAACACTCTTGGCATATTGTTCCTTTAGTATAACCCCTACCCCATTTCTCCTGCCATCCACACCATGATAAAACAATTTGAACCCGTTTCCTAAACACCTGGCCTTACTTCCCTTCCATCTGGTCTCTTGCATGCACAATATATCAACCTTCCTTCTCTCCATCATATCAGCTAGCTCTCTTCCTATACCAGTCATACTGCCAACATTCAAAGTTCTTACCCTCACTGCTACACTCCTAACCTTCCTCCTCTCTTTCTGCCTTCGGGCATGCCTTCGCCATCCTCTTCTCCTTCAGCCAACAGTAGCCCAATTTCCGCCAGCACCCTGTTGGCTAACAGTACTGGTGGCAGTCATTGTTAACCCGGGCCTTGACTGATCCAGTATGGAAATATGAAATTTCTGTGCCATAAATGTTGTGGCAGAATTTTTATGCTGGATACCCTTCCTGACGCAACCCTCCCCATTTATCCGGGCTTGGGACCGGCACAAAGAAATGCACTGGCTTGTGCATCCCCAGTGGCTGGGTTAATAAATGCTCTAAAATATACTCTATATTTCCAAAATGTTTGAGAAGCACAGTCAGAACATAAGGAAATTCAGGCAATTTTTTTTTTTTTTTTTTTTGAAAGGGAAAAAAGAGAAACAGAAGGCTTTATCAAATGTTCTCTCTGTATTAGGTAGAATGAGCTAATGACACTAGACTGGGAGGAGTGTCCCAGATCAGATCTATAGTAGGGGTGGGCAACTGCAAAGCCACCAAGTATAACAGCAAGACACCAACCGGGCGGGTTTGGATAAACTACAAAGCATTACAGAAAGCCACAAAATGAAAGTTTTTAAACAGATAAAGATTTGTAAAGATACAGAATGCTTTGTGTTCTGCAATATGACCTGGCAGGGTGTATTGGGGATGTGAATGTATGTTCTTTAGTTTCCTTTTGGATTCTCCCACTGCTCCCTCGTACACCTCCAGTTCACCTATTGTACATCCAACCCAGTCTCCCCTTGGTGGATTATTACATTACCCATTACCTCTCCCAACCTCCACATACACATCATCCATCCCTTCTCTGGTTGTTAGCCCATGGCACAGATAGCAGTATACATTGCCTACTCTACATATCTCTGGTACCATTATGGTTTTGAGGCCAACCCTAGCATATTTGGTCTTCCACATGCTGTACTTCACGCACATAGGTACACAAAAATACTTATCTTTCATGACATGGTAGGTTGACCCAGGTTATACCCATTCATTTTAGGGCCGTCCAGACAAGGACAACTCGGACTGCGAATGGGCAGATATTAAGCGAATGCTCTAACCATTGGGCTAGGCTTAGCAAAGGGCAGCGGCATGCAAACATGCTGCGTTTCGCTTCTACTTCGTATAAAAATCAACACTACAATGAAATATGAACATGGGGTTTTAAATGTAATAATTCTAGGGATGGCTTCTCAACATTCAGCTATGTGCTTGTGTGCTTACACCTGTGATTTTATTTTGGTGTTTGCGGAGCTCTCTTGTATGCTTTGCATACATTTCAGTATCCATGGACACTGACAGGATTGATTACTATTAGAGGCAAGCTGTACTAGTCAGCATTTTAGGTTGCGTGACTGTGGCGGGCATGTTCACGCCTCCGTGCAGAGCTTAAACACACCCCCTGCACTTGCGTACATTTCTTGTGCACGTGAACGGTGCGGCAGCGCGCCTTCATTAATATGCATATGATGCTGCTGCTCCATCTCTACACCACACGCTCGGTGCAAGGCTAACACTGTCCTTGTGCCGAGCTTCATGAATCCCGGGGACAGTGTGTGGAATGGCCAGGGGAGATGGAATCTGCATCTATGTTAACAAAAGATGGTGCAGCAACTGTGAAATAATACTATCACACTGCTGTAAGGAGTTCCTGTCTATTAAGTGCAGACCATTTTACTTACCCAGGGAGCTGAATGGGGTCAGAGTAACAGTGGTGTATAGCCCACCTAGTGCTAACTCTGTAATCACATGGGTGAGGTGCAGAGAAAATATTCTGACTTTGTAGACGTGGCAGCTGGTGACTTTAATAAAGCAGATCTGAAAGTACTCCCACACTACCATCAGTATATGGACATTCCTACAAGGGGTGATAATATCTTGGGCAAGGTGTACATAAACTTACAGAAAGCTTATAAGGCAGTGCAACTTCCACAAATGGGAAACTCTGACCATTATACCATCTTGCTATCACCAGCTTACAAACCTGCACTAGTTAGAGAGAAACCCACAAAGAAACAAATCAGGGTATGGCCCAAGGGGGCTGTGGAGGCCCTCCAAGACTGCTTTAAAAGAACCAACTGGGATATGTTCAAGGAGGCAGCCACAGTGAATCAGCATCTGAACAATGATGAATACACTGAGGTAGTGATGGCATACATTTCAACCTTTGTTGATGGGGTAACAAATGCCAAGAGTATCACTATTATAGCTAACTAGAAGCCATGGCTCACCCCTAAGGTATATGAGCTTCTAAAGGAGAGAAATGCAGCTTATAGGGCTAAGGAGAAAGCAGCCCTAAGTGGAGCAACAGGTAATCTGAGGAGGGGTATAAAGGAGGCTAAGAGGAAGTATGACAAAAAGGTACAGAGTCACTTTGAAGACATGAAGGATGCAGGGAGACTATGGAAAGGCATACAGGAGATCACTTGACTACAAAATCAGGTCAGCACAGTGTGAGGACAGCATTGAATTCCTGGACAGTTTGAGCATCTTCCTTGGTAGATTTAGAGAAAGAAACAAAAGGATGGCACTAAAGCTACCCACTAATGAGAAGGATGCAGTACTCAGCACAGAGGAGGTAAGAAGAGAGCTAAGGAGAGTGAACCCTAGGAAGGCTGCTGGTCCAGACAACATACTGGGCAAGGTGTTAAAAGGCTGTGCTGATCAACTCTACTCAAGGAAATATTTAACATCTTTAACACCTCTCTTGCCATGGCAAAAGTACCCTCACGCTACAAGGAAACTAACGCCATCCCACTACCTAAGAAAACCACTCCCTCCAGCCCAAATGACTACAGACCAGTCACTCTGACATCCACTGTTATGAAATGTTTTGAGCGGTTGATCAAAAAGCATCTTTCATCATGCCTTCCTCCTGATTTTGACCCTGTGCAGTTTGTGTACAGAGCTAACCTGATGCCATATCAGTAGTATTACATATCTCCCTTGAGCATTTAGAGGGCAAAGACAACTATGTGAGGATGCTCTTCATAGACTTCGGCTCTGCATTTAATACGGTAGTACCAATTGAACTGTTAGAAAAACTGGCACATTTAGGAATCAGTAAACATCTCTGTAATTGGATCCTGGGCTTCCTGATTGAGAGACCACAGAGGGTGTATTCATTTAAGAACACACCAAAGTGCATCATGATTAACACCGGGGTTCCACAGGGATATTTTCTCAGCCCACCGTTATTCACCATCCTGACCCACAACTGCTATGCTAAGCACAAGTCCAGCCATATCATCATGTTTTGCTGATGACGCCAGTTGTGGGGCTCATCACAAATGAGAATGGAAGGGCATACTGAGAGGAAGTAGCATCTCTGGTCAGTTGGTGCAAGGGGAAAATCTTGATCTGAATGCAAGCAAGACCAAAGAGATTATCATCAACTTTAGGAAAAGGAGAACAAACCAGCTAGTGCTCAGGATCAATAGTGAGAGTGTGGAGAGGGTTAAGAGTATGAAAAACTTTTGAAGAAGGCTGAAAAAAGCTAAGCTTCATTTTCATATTCTCTCCACCTTCTACAGAGGTGCAATAGAGAGCATCCTCACCTGCAACTTTACAGTGTGGTTTGGAAGCTGCACCGTTACAGAAAGGATGGCACTACAAAGAGTGCTGAGGGTTGCAGAGAAGGTAACAAGTTCCAGTCTTCCTTTGATACGACGTCTTTATTCTACAAGAAGATTTCAAAAGACCAGCAAAATAATGCAGAACAACATGCATCCTGTGCATGGACTGTTTAAACATCTGGCATTGGGCAGGAGATACTGCAGCATCAGCTGCAGGACTACAAGATTCAGTAACAGTTTCTACCCTACAGGGGGTCTGGACACATAATAAGCCAATTTTTGTTTATTTGTGCAATATATACTTACATATATTGCAAGTAAGTGTAATATTTATTTTTATTTATATCCATTGTCAGTATTATTTAACTTACTCAAGTGCAATATTAGACACAAACATAACATTTCAATCTGTAGTGTGTTTTGTTTTACTTTAAATAGGGTAGTTAAGTCAGGGGAGGGTATTCTTTTTGTATATGAGTGTTGGTAAATGGCTCTGCTCTTTCTTGCTTGTATTGGGAGGAGCAGTACTGTATCTGTTAGTTATGTTTATTCCTCTACTTGTATGTGTTGTTTTACTTTCTTTTGTAATTTCAAGATTAACTTGGATAGTTATGATATTATTAGAATTTTAGAAAGAAATTGGATGTTTTTTTTACAGCTAATAAGGATGTATTTAGAATGGTAGGTAATAGACCAGTGTGTGTCTTTAAAAAGGATAGATCTATTAAACAAATGTTAGAAAGATCAAGACATACCAGTAATGGCCGACCAAGTTTTTTTTTAAATGTGGGAGATGTTCACAGTGTATGTTAGTTAATAATGAGATTAGTGTTAATAGAAGAATGTATAAAGCTTTAGGTCATTATAATTGTGAAACTAAAGGGGTGTGTGAATTGCTTGCTGCCAGTTTTGCTAGGCTTTCTATGTAGGAAAAACTAGTAGAAAAATAAAGGAAAGAATTTATGAACATTTAAGTGATATCAGAAAAGCAAGGAACACCAATGCCCTTTATAGACATTTGGTTTTGTTTCCTAAACATAGTTTTAATTTTTTAATAATGGAACAAATTGCAAAGGATGAAAGGGGCTATGTAACCAAAGAACACTTGAATAAATGTGAACTAAAATGACAATTATTATTAAATGCCACTAACCCACCAGGCCTAAATGAAAGTTGCTCTATTACATCTGTGCTAAAATTGCAACAATTGGAAGTATGAATGGTTGTTTTTAAAGGCTTTGTTGTTGTGAGTTTATGTATTTTATATACAATATAAGTACATTTTTATACATTTTTATAATAGTATGCATATATATGAATATTAATTTTTCTAATTAATTGTTTTAATTGACTAATTAACAGTAATTGTTGATTGGTTGTTAACAGGGTTTGATTTGTACATAAGTGCTTATTGGATTTGTAAGAGTTAGCGCTGATGAAAGTCTTTTGAAGAAAGCGTTTAATTCTGATTGGAATAAAGGTGTATTTTCCAGGTGTGGTTAAGTTTACAAATAATTTATCCAGTTGTTCCTCCATTATTGGATTTTGTGTTTAATCATCTGTTACAAGTTTTTATCTCAAGAATTGAGTTGATGCACAAAATGTCATTTAGGCTACACGTGTGTAGTTCTAAATGATAATAAAGTTTACTTTGACTTTCACTTTGGTAATTACTACAGTCCCATCTATTAAATGGAACTTCCTAAAAATCCCTTCTTAGATGATGTTGTAAATTAATTCAATACAACTTTTCTGAATATCCTAAATAGCCTTGCATCTCCTAGAATGAAGAAACTAAAAGCAGATAATGCAATTTGGCTATCCAAAAAGAGTAGAATGTTAATGCAGGATAGAGAGAAAGCATAGAAAGAATGGCAAAAATATAAAACACCTCAATATCTTGAATTGCATCCTGGCCATAAATCCAGCCCTAACCCGTCTCCCAATAACTCACCACTCAAAACCACAATACAATTCAACTCTTATTTCTGTGATAGTTTAGCATCTCTAACCAAGGATTCCCCAGCATCTAATCCTAACCCAGCCCAACAACCATATATCACCACATCCACTTTCACCTTCAAACCTGTGCCCACATCCTATATAAAACTACCCTTAAACAAACTCAAACCATGCTCTGCTTCAGCTTATGATCTTTTCAGTGAATACCTTAAAATAGCAGCTGATAGCATTACCTATCCTGTCTCAATCCATACAAAAAGGCCAGTCCAGGAATCCCACATTCCCATTCTCTGGAAGAAGTCAAATATTATTCATCTGCACAAAAGAGGAAATTCAACAGATATTACTAACTTTAGACCTACGGCAGTCTTATTCCCCCTCTCCAAAATACTTGAAAATGTATGCAAAAACAATTGGTAAACTATATCCTGTGGGAAGAACTCCTATCCCTCACACAAAATGGCTTCCATTCTTCCCATAGTACTAACTCTATACTTCTAACCTGCATACATACCGTCTATAACACTAGAGAGATTGGCAAATTAGTGTCCTCCTTAATTCTAGACATGTCTAAGGCCTTTAACACAGTTTGCCACAGCAAACATCTACTTCAAATGTCCTCATTAGGTCTCTCTTGGTTAGTAAAATGGCAGTCCACCCTCTCTCCATACCTCCCAGTCACCACCGGTATGCCACAAGGCTCTATCCTTTGCCCCCTCCTCTTTATCATTCTCACCAACACCCTCCACACATTCTCACAACAGGCCTCCCTAATACAGTACGCAGGTGACTCTACACTCATTTGCACATCTGACTACATGGCACACCTCCAAAAAATTACTCAGGAAGCTTTAACAGAGACTGAAACACTGCTTTGTAATTCACAACTCAGGCTCAACCCTAACTACTACGTTTTTCCCCAAATCACTCTCTCATGAAAAAACAAAATGTAAAGTCCTCTCTCTTGTCAGTATAACCAATGAAATCACTTCTTATAGGAAATTATCAGGGATGACAATCTTAAATTCAACCCGCATACACAAATATTGTGTAAGAAAAACTAATAAAAAACTAGAAATGCTTTATAGAGCCAAAAACTTTCTAATAAATGCAACTAAGGCTACACTTGCCACTACTTATCCCTTACTAACTTTTACGCATCACAAAAATCAAAACTTGAATAATGCTATAACTAAGTTGCTAAATTTGCAGCAAATGCTCCTTTTAGAACCCACCACTGTGTGGCACTAAAAAGCCTAAATTCTAGCACTAAAAAGTCTAAATTGGTTATTAACTACCCCCATCACCTAACATTTACACAGCTTCTTACCATCTATAAGATTATCCAGAATCTATCTGCTTGTCCAGCACTAACTAACATTCTGCACAACTATGTTCCCAGTTGGTCATTATAATCCAGTGACCAAAAACTCCTAGCCGGCCTTAGGCATAGGCCAACTAGGCAGCCGCCTATGGCGCCGCTCTAATAGGGGCACTTTTCCAGTATTTATTTGGTGCAGGTAGACCAGGATGGGGGCACTGGGTGGTGTGGGGGCACTCCCTCATCACATTCACAATTCAAAACTAACCCTCATAAAACAATAAAGCCTCTAGTACTGTAGCAGTGTAAGTAATTGTATGTCTGTAAACTGTTCCTTCTGTCTTGTACATTATTTTATTGTTTGTTGTTGTATACCTCATAAAGCTAAAACTATAAACATATAATAAAAAAATATATAAAAAATAAAAAAAAAAAAATTATAAAAAAAAAAAATAAAAAAAAAAAAAAAAAAATATAATAAAATATATTATTTAAAAATAAAAAAAAAAGTTTATATTTGTCATTTTATGAAACTTTTTTTTTTTTTTATACATTTAATTTACTTAATGTCCAACATATCTTTTATCTTTATCCAACATTCAGTTTTTGGACATTATCTGGTTTCCTCATTTTTGATGCATTTGATTTATCTCTGTTTCGTCCTGTTTTTCCATTAGTTTTTCTTTGTTTTCTCTAGTAAACTCCAGTATGTGTTGTTCCATAATCAATTACATTCATCTTAATTTATTATTTGTCTCAATATTGCATTAACTATTATTTGTTTTCTTATTTCATAACTTATTAACATATCATATTTCATTCCTCATTCTTTTTATGGTCATTATAGTCATTATTTTGGAATATATATACTACAAAACTTCTATATTAATTTTTTTTTATACAATTCCTTTACAAAAAGAATATTAATTCTTGTGATATGATTCCATCTATGTGCTTATTTAGCCTAAAATACACTACATTATATTAACTACACATTTTTTTTCCTTATGCCATCAGTTTACTCCATTTGCCACATTGGTAATCTCCATTTCTTCTTTTAATAAGGATTTTTCTGTATACTATAACCTTTTATTTTGTTCTTATTCTTTCTTATACATTATCATTCTTGTCAATAGCATCATTAATTATCACATTTTGTTTTATAAGTTTATCCACATATTTTCTAATTTCCTTTGCATATTGTATAACACACGTATTCTACATGTATAACTATGATTTCTCTCCCTTTTCCTATTTGCCAGTATAGTTATTTCATTTTTATTGTTCCTTATTTTTTTAGTTTTTTCCCATTTCTAATTCCTTTAGTCCACTAATTTTCCCTTTCTCTTCATTTCTTTAAACATCTTACTTCTCTTGTATCTTGATGTATGTATTGATCATTTTTTGTGATGCTTTTTGACAATGCTTGACACTGATGCCCATCCCTTGTTGATGCTTTTTTTCTGTATACGATACTAACTAATTGCTTAAATTCTATTAACTATATAAATAAATTTTTAGTATATAAATAGTCTATTAAATTTCTAACCGTCTATAGTAATTCATCTATCTAAATAAGACTTTTTTAAAAATTTAAAAAAAGGAAATTAACTATAAAATAATTAACTAAATGTCACTAAATAAATCAACATCAACTTCACATCATATCCTTCCCATCCAAAAATCTCAATAGCATATATTATTCTTCCTTTTGTATTTTTTTATTCTAGTTCTTCTTCCATAGCATATCTCCCAGTTACTAAAACAACAGTAAATTGTTTTCACATTTCACTCCACTTACATAAAGTAGTATTTTTTCTGTTAAATAATAAAATAATTCATTATAATACAATTATAATAATCCCATTATAATACCATTTTTATTATTATTTAATCTCCATATATTTTTTTTCCTGAGTCTATAATTTCTTTCTAATCCCTTGATCTTTAGATGTCAAAAAACAACATTCAAACAAATCAACATAAAATATTCATTCTACAAGTCAACTATCAAGTCTCTCATCTAAGATAAAATATTTTTCTTCCCTATTTATGAACAAATATTTTATAATATTTTATAACCAACCATCTATGACCTGGTCCTAATTCAAAATTTGCATTGCTCTTGATAATATTATTATCTTTTGTAAACTTTCCATATCACTTTGCTAATTAGGTATCGTATCTATGTTACTAATAATCGGATACTTTATTTCACATAATTATATAAATCAATAGTGATTTCTGTTCTCTCTAATAGGTCTTCTAAATCAATTATCTATTTTATGACTTGGCTATATTAACTTTGTTAAATTTAATAATATTCTATGAATTAAATAATATATAACTTATATTATTATTATTATTATTGTAGTCTTTATTATATTATATACCCCCTCCCTTATATGCTTTATTTATCTAATTTTATCATTATTTTGCAACTCCTTCATAACTTTGTATTCCTTCCTCAGTTAATTTAGTCATTAAATTATTTTGTTTACAATTAATGCATTACAATTCCTTGGTACCAAGTGGCTAGGGTTTATGAGGGTATCAATGGTAAATAACTGGGCTGCCTGAAGGTTTCCAAGGTTTCATTTCCAATTTTCCTCCTTCCTCCCATATATATAATTTAACTTCCTGAGATATTTTTTTTTTCCACTATATAATCTATAATATTGCCGGAATTATTAGGAATGAACTTCATACCTGGTGTGGGGGCGCTGTGGAGCTCTTTTGCCTAGGGCATGAGATGACCTAAGGCCGCAACAGATCTATCAAATCTGCTGGGAATTGTCTGTATACATACCACGTTGCTAAGGCCTGGAACTCCTTACCTGCATCCTTCAAGTCAATACCCTTCCATCCTTCAAAACCATTCTTTAAGACTTCCTTGACAAAAGCTGGGTCGGTTCTTTCTCAACAGCAGGATAAACTATATCACTAAATGTGAACAAATACCTACTCATGCCTTATATCCTATCCTCTCCCTTCTTCACTCACTTCCTTACTTCTATCAATTTCTTTCCCCTGGTTTTCTCTTTAAATTGACCATAAACCTGCTTTTGTCACATTTCATATTGCAATTCCTGTTTGTAATATACTACCTTGCTTTTAATTTCTTTATAAACTGGCTAAAATTTCACTATTAAATCATTGTCATATAACGTGCATCTATTTTTAACCAGTGTTTTCATATTCTGTCTAATTTGGCATAATTATTTAAACTGTAGTTGTTTTGTATTATTTTAAAGATTGTAAAATTATTGTTCTTAAAATGTTTTGTAATACTTTGGAGCTTTTCTCTCTAGGTCTCTGCTGAAAATAGGCTGCTACCCATTTGGGCTTTCCTAGTAATTCCTCGTAATCAAATGTCAATCAATCAATAAACAAACAAACAAATAAATAAACAAATATGTAAATTCCTTCCTTTCCTGAAGCTTATGTCACACATGAAACTGCAAGGATCTCTAAATGCAGTGACAGTTTTGACACCTCAGAAATAGTGTGGGGGAGGGGACTGTCAGTTCATCTTGAACTACAAAGGGGTACTTTGAACAATGAACTACATTTTGCCTACCTTTTTTAGTTTCAGCTGCATAACTTATAAGTATAGTGTTAAACAGGTTTTGAGACATACATAAATGAGGATCATTTCAGGAAGAAAGAAGCAGTCCTGTTACAGAAGGTGTATAAAATGGCAGTGACTGACACTAATCCTATTATATGTTAATGGGATGGGACTACACTACTTCCTTGTGTCTAGCATAACTCATACAAGGCAAATTTGGAATGGATTATTGGGGAAGAGAAAGGGTTGAAGAAGAACAAAATTGCATTGTTATGTTAAGCCCCATTGGCAGCCATTTGTGGAAAAACATATTGCAATTCTATAAGAAACACTTATGAGCAATTTTGAGGTGTTAAAATAGCTCAGAAAACAAAGACTGATTTTTTTTTTTACTTTGTCAGTTGGAGTTTTCCTTTAAATATTTACACAGACTTCTGGGAGAATCCCATACCCTATATTGTAGCCTAGGATGAAAGCAGCCCTGGGGGAGGGAGGAGCTTAAGCTTTTTAGGCTCCTGCAGCCAGAACTATATTTGTCAATCAAAATGTATTTCGACTTTAAAGAGGCTTTTAGACTTCTACACATGATACCGTAGCCAAGGATGCAAGCAGACTTACAGGTGAAGTACGGTTTCATGCCTTTAGGTTTCTGCAGTCATAACTGCATGGCAAATTTAGTATTTATTGGTTATCTTGTGTGTTTAAATCTGCATTCTGTTATCCTCATGTTATCACATTTCCTACTCTTGTTAGCTAGGTTACAGCCTTCTTTACTTAACTTTGATAACCAGGTAGCTTAGTAGTTAAAAACCTCTGTGCTACATTTACCTCTCAACCTTTTAGCTCAAGAAATCTGGACAATTTTAAAATATTGCTCTTATAAACATAGAAAAGTGCATGAATAACAAATTTTGAGTTAGCATGCATTTTCTAAGGGATTTGAAGTTCGAAAGACAAATGTTTGTGATTATTTCATGACCTCACTTCTCAATGGTTTGACAGAAAACCACAAATTTAACCTGGAAGAGACTAAAAATATAGGGGAAAAATCTGGACCATACCTCTCAACCTCTTAGAGAAAGAAATCTGGACAAAGTCATAAATAATGGAGGGCATAGGCCCCAAAAACAGGGACATTTTTTTTAAATATTGATCTGACAAATTTAGAAAAAGATGATAGAACAACAGGTTTTGCTTTGGCATGAATTTTGTTAAGGCTATGAAATCTGAATCAACAATCTAAGTCATTATTTTCTGACTTCAATCCTCAACGATTTGCCAGAAAACAACAATTTTATGAGAAGCTGACCAAAATATGAGGCAAACATCTGTACAGTTGAGAGGTATGGGTCATTCTATGAAAATGTGGACAGTTGAGAGAGAGGTACGACTCAAACCAAAAGTCAGATCTTGATGGACATTATATGTTATAAGATACTTTTGGCTCATTTGCAAAAAAAAAGTCCCAGAGAGAAAAATCTCCAAAATAGTTGTATGCAAATATATTAAATACAACTCTCAAAACAGAGACATAAACACAAATAAGACCCATAATGCATACACAGGTTTATATGCTACCACTCAATGGAACAGAGTTTATAACCTGCAGAAGAGCAAATCATATACAATAAACAGCAGATGCTGAATTGCTGGATACAAAACAATGAAATATATCAGGTTCTTTATTTTATTTTTATTTTGCATCAGACTAGGCCCCCTTTTTGTCACTACCTGGTAAATACTGTTAGGTTTTGCTTTACAGTACAAAGAAAAAAAAAACATGAACACCAAATGCTTATTATTATTAGTATAAAAAGGCACTGCACACATCAAGGAGGTTTCATTGGTGACATGACCAAGTCAGCACGATGTAAATAGTCAACAATTATTAATAATATATATGGGTAGGTATGGTGTTAAGCAAAGGAATGCATAAGGTCAGATGGTAGTGGATTTTGCGAAAAGGATGGACATGGCTGTGGTGAATACGTATTTTAACAAGAGGGAGGAGCATAGGGTGACATACAAGAGTGGAGGAAGATGCACACAGGTGGATTATATCTAATGTAGAAGGGCCAGTCTGAAGGAGATTGGAGACTGTAAAGTGGTGGCAGGGGAAAGTGTAGTTAGGCAGCATAGGATGGTGGTTTGTAGGATGACATTGGTGATCAAGAAGAAGAGGATGAGTGTGAGGGCAGCACCAAGGATCAAATGGTGTAAAGTGAAAAAGGGTAATTGTGAGGTGGAGTTCAGGGAAGAGTTAAGACAGGCACTGGGTGGCAGTGAAGTGTTACCGAATAGCTGGGTAACTACAGCAGAGCTAGTAAGAGAGATGGCTAGAAAGGTGCTTGGTGTGACATCTGGAAAGAGGAAGGAGGACAAGGAGACCTGGTGGTGGAATGAAGAAGTACAGGAGAGTATACAGAGAAAGAGGTTGGCGAAGAAGAAGTGGGATTGTCAGAGAGAAGAAGAAAGTAGACAAGAGTATAAGGAGATGAGGTGCATGGCAAAGAGAGATGTGGTGAAGGCTAAGGATAAGGCGTATGAAGAGTTGTATGAAAGGTTGGACACTAAGGAGGGAGAAAAGGACCTGTACCAATTAGCTAGACAGAGGGACCGAGCTAGTAAAGATGTGCAGCAGGTAAGGGAGATAAAGGATATTGAGGGAAATGTACTCACAAGTGAGGAGAGTGTGTTGAGCAGATGGAAAGAGTACTTTGAGGGGCTGATGAATGAAGAGAATGAGAGGGAGAGAAGGTTGGATGATGTGCGGATAGTGAATTATGAAGTGCAGTGGATTAGCAAGGAGGAAGTAAGGATAGCTATGAAGAGGATGAAGAATGGAAAGGCTGTTGGTCCAGATGACATACCTGTGGAAGCATGGAGGTGTTTAGGTGAATGGCAGTGGAGTTTTTAACTAGATGGTTTAATGAAATATTGGAAAGTGAGAGGATGCCTGAGGAATGGAGAAAAAGTGTTTTGGTACCGATTTTTAAGAATAAGGGTGATGTGCAGAGCTGCAGTAACTACAGAGGGGTTAAATTGATCAGTCACAGCATGAAGTTATGGGAAAGAGTATTGGAAGCTAGGTTAAGAAGGGAGGTAATGATTAGTGAACAGCACTATGGTTTCATGCCAGGAAAGAGCACTACAGATTTGATGTTTGCTCTGAGAGTGTTGATGGAGAAGTACAGAGAAGGTCAGAAGGAGTTGCATTGTGTCTTTGTGGACTTAGAGAAAGCACATGACAGGGTGCCTAGAGAGGAGTTGTGGTATTGTATGAGGAAGTCGGGAGTGTCAGAGAAGTATGTAAGAGTGGTACAGGATATTTACGAGGGTAGTGTGACAGCAGTGAGGTCTGCGGTGGGAGTGATGGATGCGTTTAAGGTGGAGGTGGGATTACATCAAGGATCAGCTCTGAGCCCTTTCTTTTTGCAATGGTGATGGACAGGTTGACAGACAAGATCAGAAAGGAGTCCCCGTGGACTATGATGTTTGCAGATGACATTGTGATCTGTAGTGAGAGTAGGGAACAGGTGGAGGAGACCCTGGAGAGGTGGAAATATGCTCTACAGAGAAGAGGAATGAAGGTCAGCAGGACTAAGACAGAATATATGTGTGTGAATGAGAGGGAGGATAGAGGAATGGTGAGGATGCAGGGAGTAGAAGTGGCGAAGTGGATGAGTTTAAGTACTTGGGATAAACAGTTCAGAGTAATGGTGAGTGTGGAAGAGAGGTGAAGAGGAGAGCACAGGCAGGATGGAGTGGGTGGAGAAGAGTGTCAGGCATGATTTGTGACACACGAGTACCAGTAAGAGTGAAAGGGAAGGTCTACAAGAGGGTAGTGAGACCAGCTATGTTATATGGGTTGGAGACAGTGGCATTGACAAAAAGGCAGGAGTCAGAGCTTGACGTGGCAGAGTTGAAGATGTTAAGATTTGCACTGGGTGTGACAAGGGTGGGCAGGATTAGGAATAAGTATATTAGAGGGTCAGCCCAGGTTGGAAGGTTTGGAGACAAAGCCAGAGAGGCATGATTACATTGGTTTGGACATGTGCTGAGGAGGGATGCAGAGTATATTGGGAAAAAGATGCTAAGGATGAAGCTACCAGGTAACAGGAAAAGAGGAAAGCCTAAGATAAGGTTTATGGATGTGGTGAGAGAGGAAATGCAGGTGGTTGGTGTGACAGAGCCCGATGCAGATGACAGGAAGAAATGGAAACAGTTGATCTGCTGTGGCGACCCCTAACGGGAGTAGCCGAACGAAGAAGAAGGTATATATATATATATATATATATATATATATATATATATATATATATATATAATTCTTATTAATATTATATATAATATATATTATATATTAATACATTGTATATTAATATTATATATAATTATATATTTATAATATTAATATTATATATTGATATCATATACTAATATTAATATGTTTAAATGTCTTAAACTTAAACTTGTGGCCTACCCCACTCTTACTCCTAAGTCCAAACTCAAGTACCCCATTCCCCTTACTGACCACCCTCACCTTTTCTATCTTGTCTTTGCCCTTCTGGTTTCTGGTGACATCCATCCCAATCCTGATCCCTCCCCTCTCTCCACTCCCCCTCCACCTTCATCTGCTGTCTCCCCAAAAACATCCTCAAATATCTCCAGACTCAAACATCTCTCTATCTCTGCAATGAACATCCAAAGCCTAAACAACAAAGCATCTGAACTTCAAGCATGGTTGGCC
The DNA here is from genome assembly GCF_019279795.1 of Protopterus annectens. NCBI lineage: Eukaryota > Metazoa > Chordata > Ceratodontiformes > Protopteridae > Protopterus > Protopterus annectens. Next base: position 662,280,798 of record NC_056736.1, on the reverse strand, counting down.
CAATACAAAATTCACATCCTGACCCTATCGGAAACCTGGCTAAAACCTCATATCAATTCTTCTGAATTTCTCCCACCTCAATACAATATCTATAGGTTTGATAGGACACCCAAAAAAGGCAGTAGGGTGGCTCTCTTGTACTCTGTTTCACTGATGCTAACACCTATAGACATTACCCTACTTAGTTTCTCCCCTGCTGAACTACTGCTCCAAGACTGCCACATCAATAACTTTAGGAAGTTTGCTATTGCCTCTGTCTGTATCCCCCCAGGTAAAAACATCCTTATCTTTGAACATATACTCTCCTGGTTAAACATGTCCATCCCCTATAAAACCATAATTCTGGGAGATGTTAATATAGATTGGAACTCGCTTATTGGTGGCTCACCCCAACATTTCATAAACCTGTATGGATTCTCACTACTGATCACTACCACTACCCACTACAGTAAAAACGCTACTGGTTCCACAATTGACTGGATCTTGACCAACTCTCCAAACAACTAATGTAACCTTTCTACCTTCCCTGACTCTATTAGTGACCATTGTCCCATCTCTATCTTAAGGCACTATCCTCATCTCTCTAAGCCCCATCTCTAGAGAGATTATAGGAAACTGACTAACTCTTCCCCTGAAACCTTTAACTATAGACTCTCTGCCATCAACTGGCCTTTCCTAAAAACTCTCCCGCTCAGTGATGCTGTTACTAAATTCAACCACATTTTCCTTGATGTCCTAAACTCTCTTGCCACAACTCGCAAAATCAGAATCAAATCTAATTTTGCACCCTGGCTCTCCAAAGCTACTCATGCTTTGATGCATGAAATAGATGCTCTATGGGAAAATTGGCAAACCACTAAAACTCCCACCTTTCTCCAAGGATATAAGCAACTCAGAAATCACGTAAAAAACTTATTATTTTGGATAAATGCCGATACTTCACTGAATTTCAAAGCTCTTACCCAAATGACCTCCCAAACTTCTGGAGTACTATCAACTCCCTGCTCCACACTGGTTCTCCTACCATCTCTAACCCTTTCCCCTCTCACTCTCCCTGTGAAACTGCAGACTTACTCAACAAACACTTCATAGACAACATCTCTAAACTCCTACCCTCTGGTAACTCTGCTCATCCCAACTATTCTGTGTCACCCTTACCTCCCCCAAAACCTCTATGCTCCTCTGTCTCTCAGCCTTTTACCTTGTGACCTGTTTCTACTAAATATATCAAATCCCTGCTTCTTAAACTAAAACCATGCTCTCCGTCCACTGATAAACTCCCCCCTCAATTTCTGAAAATTGCTGCTGACTCTACTGCATATCCTGTATCTATCTTAATCAATTGCTCCTTTCAGGAATCTACTGTACCGGAAATATGGAAATCCTTCTATACCACTCCTCTGCAGCAAGGTGGCAACTCTGTTGAACCCTCTAAATATAGACCAATTGCTATTCTCTCACCGGTCTGTATACACACTCAACTACTGTCCTATCTCATTCATGAAAATCTCCTCGCCCCCTCGCAACATGGTTTCCGCCCTAAACACAGTACCTTGACTGTCTTACTATCTTTTACTCAAAAGGTTGCAGAAGCTAGAGACAACAACCTCCTCACCTCTTGTCTATTCCTTGATCTCTCTAAAGCCTTCGACAATGTGTCTCATCCCATCCTTCTTAACAAACTCTCAGACCTAAACCTCTCTCCTTCTACTCTTGGCTGTTTCCAATCCTATCTTACTGACAGAAAACAAGCTGTTAGATGGCAGCAGGCTTTCTTACCCTTTCTTGCTGTTCAAACACGAGTACCCCAAGGCTCCATACTTGGACCGCTCCTTTTCAACATTTTTACCAACAAACTACATTCATCCTGTAATCTCTCATCTGTAATACAATACGCAGACAATTCCACTCTCTTATCAGTCTCCAATACTATCTCTGAACTATACACACTAACACAGAATTCCTTTATCTCTGTTGAAAAATGGCTCAGAAATAATCAACTAATCCTTAACCTGAAGAAAACTCAACTCCTTCTCTTTCTACTTCAGACACTCTCTCACCTTAAATCCAACTTTTCTCTTTCCTCCCTAGATGGCACCACTATCTCCCCTGCCTCACACGCCAAACTCCTTGGGGTAATAATTGATGACCGACTAAAATTTGACTTGCACATACAACAGGCCATCAAAAAAAAAACCCACCAAAAACTTGGACTACTTTATAGGAACAAAAAATTCCTCACTACTGCCACTAAACGCACTCTTGCACAGACATTTCTCTTACCTAGTCTTCTATATGCTTACTAATATCCAAACTACCTCAATGCAGAAACTGGAACAAACATACAACAAAATTGCCAGATTTATTCTAAACCAACCACTCTCGTTGCATCACTGCCTCTCACTAAACAAACTTCAGTGGCTGGAATTTCCGTACCTTTTTCTACAATCACAACTTTACATTACCTTTTCGATACTCAACAACCCCTCTGCCTGCCCTGCTCTTGCTTCCCATGTTACTCTCTACTCTCCCCCTGGCCTCCGCGGAGTGCTGATCAGCATCTTCTCTCAGTTTATAAACCGAAAAGGAATATTGGCAAACTACTTTACAAACACTCTGTCTCACTAAATTGGAACAAACTCCCTCTCCACATTAGATCCAACCTTTCCTTTCCCTGTTTTAAAAAGGAGCTTTAATCCCACCTACTAAACTTGAAATTATGCCGTTGCCTTGACCACACGTAGCCTTAGTCTGTCCTACTGTATAACCTGTTTGCATCTCGTAACTTTCTTTGTTAGTAACTTCTGCTTAAGCTAACCTCCTAAATCCTCAGCTCTACTACTATAGCGCTACTCTAGCCCCCTCGTTTATCTCCCCTTCCATTCTCCACACTATCTATCCCCCACTTCCTATCAATGTCTGTGCATCTTCCTTCATTTGATCAATTATCCTTTTGCTTTTACTCTTATATGTAGTAAATTTAGACCACTGCTATCAGTGCAACCCTTAATGTTCATAAGTTTTTCTTTTGTTTTTCTCTTTATAATTAATTTCGTATTTGCATTGTTATTTTTAATAGTTTTTGTCCTGTATGTTTATCTTTGGTAATGTTTGCTGGGTCTCTTTCCCCTTGGATCTGCACTGAAAATGGGTTGTATACTGTCAGTGCAATGCAAATAGTTAATAACCTTTTCTTTTTTACAATATGTTTTTGTATTGTGATTAGTTAATATTTGTATATTGTCACTTAATCTTTACTTATGTTTGCTGGGGCTGTTTCCCTCGGTCTCCACTGAAAATGGGTTTGTTTGCAAACTGAGACTAACCCGGTTACCAAATGTGAAATAAATAAATATATATTATAATAATTAATATTAGCAAACTAAAAGTGTGCAAAACACATGTACGCTGTGCAACTTTCCTACTGCCATGCAAAAGCCGTACTTGCTAGCAATCTAGCGTCATGCTGTGCCTGAACTTGAACGTCTTCATTTTTTTCCGTAGCTACCATTACTGTAGTTTATTAAAAAATGTCAAGACTGTTTGTAGTGTATTTTGGGTTAGTCCCACTAGGCTACCCCTCAACCGCCCTGATTTTGACTCAATTTTTAGAGCTGTCCCTGATGACTGTTTGAGAAAAGATGGTGAATCGTGCTTAATGAGTAATGACAGCAGTCCGTGTTAAAGACTTGTTTTAGTTTGGAAAAAATATATATTAATTCACATTTTCTCATTCTGTCATTATCTCAAGTTCATAGTGCTAATATTTTAAAAATTGCTGATTAGTCCTTATTTATGGATTTGTCCCTGATTCTGTTGAGATCTGTCCCGGGTTGGTTGAGAGCTACCAGGCTGTTACCCAGTACTTGAAAAGACGTGCATTATTTTACTTCTAGGACAGTTACTGTAATATATACTGTACACGGTCTGTGTGCTTTCCTTTGATTATTTATTCCCTGCTCTCCGAAAAAACTCCAGCTACCGTGGGTAATCCCTACACTCCCATGAGTTCGTTTTGTTGTAAATCAGGTGTAATTTTAAACTGTTTCAGTAACTGAAGATACATTCGTAACAAAGCCCACATTCCTTGTTTTCTTGCATTTTTACTGGATGCACTTTGCAAAAGTTAGATTACAAATGTCACTTCATAATAATCAGGCCATACAAATAGGAGTCAATAGTACTGCAGTTCCTGTGACTATAAACATCCTCCTGCATCTGTACTACGCCACTGACCACATCAGCCAGTCTTAAAATAGCTGTCGCTTTGCACACAAGTGTACTGAGCCATCCCCATTCAGCAGTGGGCTGATGCGCTCAGCTCCACAGCTGTGGAGGCATCTCTGGCGCGTTATCCCCGCCCCCAGTTTTGGCACATGTCATCCGGGCTTGTATATTCTGCTGAGGCATGTTCCGGGGTCCGCGCGTGCTGCCGTCACGCACTCAATTTGCGTACTCAGATGGGGAGGAGGCTACTGTTGATCAACACCCCATTGATTCTGAGGAGGGTGTGGAGAGGGCGGGACATTGATTATAAAAATAAAGCTGCATGCCTACTGAGACTGCTGGCTGACAAGTGAGTGTCTGGATAATCGCTTTGGCTATATGTGGGCTTTGCGGTACCCTACCATTGTGCTGGATACTTTTGGTGGCAGTCTTGCTGGTGGTCACTAGTCTCATTACTTTAACAGCCTTGGCTGGAACCAAGATCGTGCAGCTAACGGCGTTGGGGTTCAAAGCCAGTGATTTATTCCCGATCTCTTTATACAGTTGGGGAGACGGTGTTGTCCTAATTTCTCATGCGTCTACCAACCATGTCCGGGAACTTTCTTTTAGCACCCATTCCTGAAGCAGTGGACAGCTGTCTGCAGCATAAAAATCTAAAGATAGCCGTTTTGGGAGCAAGCGGCGTAGGAAAAACTGGTGAGTTAGACCATTGAAATAGTATGTGCTCAGTTCAGTGTTGCAGTACCCCGTTTTCTTTCTTTAGAACCCATGCTCAGTTTCCTGCATTTCTTGGTGATTTGTTATCGGAATTAAGTTGCTCTCTGCGACAGTTTTGCGAGCATAGATATTTTTGATGAATTGAAGCATACATCTCAACTGTCCCTCGTCTTGGCTTATACTTTTGTCCTGTCTGTCCTTCGTTAAAACAGACTGTATGACTGGTAAATTACTGAGGGTTATACTCAGTCAATAACGTTAGTTATTCGAGTATCATATTTCGGATTGTTTAGAAAAAACATACTGATGTCCAACCTGCTGTTTTATTCAGCGAATTAGACTAATATTGAATACATTGATTGACTCTGATTTTGAGTCTTTGCTACTCCATTATTTTGGATTTGTACAGAATTTTTGGGCAAAGAAGTTGAGAGGTAACATACTTGTCAACTGTCCTCCCTGATTTTGACTCAGATTTTGCTCTGCCCCTCTTAATCCTTCATAAAGCTGTTGACCTTTTGAGAAAAATGTGCTACATTTAATTACACGTAATAAATAACGACAATATTTAGAGTTACAGACACCATTTATTTTGGAAAATGGATATTAATTCACATCGTTTTATTATGTTAACGTCTCAAGTTAACAGTACTAGCTTTTTAAAGAGTGGCTCTGATTATGTTTGGATTTGTCCCTGATTCTGTTGAGTTGTCTCCCTTATTTGTTGAGAGCTATAGAGGTATGGATTAAAGTGTCTGAACTACACAAAGTGCAGGCTTAATGCTCTGGCAGGAAGTGTTATGTGATTTGTGTACTTAGAAGGACTGTTATTTGACTGCCGTTTTATGGAACTTTAACTTAAAATGAGGTTGACCCTAGATTCCTGCATACAGGTCTAGTACGTCATTACTTCTTTTTAGTAACATTTTGTCCATATTATATAGAAGTGCACAGTATTTTACTGGTGGTGAAAAGAAAGTTAGAAGGTCTTACATTTTATGGTTTGTGTACTAGTTCTTGATTTTGTGTTTTATACACACTGAATATGTTTTATTTAAAAGCAACCCTCTGGGTCCTAGCTAGCTTTCAGCTGTCCCCAGTTTTCATTGACATGTCTGATTTTGTTTCAGTATTTAACTCTGTCCTTCACAAAGTTTGTGATTTTTGTTGAAAATCAGTTAGGATTAAAATCATCAACTACCACTATTAATTGCATTCCCAGTTTTACATCTCATAAAATGTATGTTAGTACACACCATTTCATTCTAGCAGATTTTCTAATATGAATAAATAAATCGTATCCCTGCTTTTGGGTTTTTGCCCCTCATTATTTTGGATTCTTGGGACTAAGTTTTGACTGAAGAGGTTTAAAGCTGTGGGATCCCAACTCAAAATCAAAGAATTATTAAAAACAAAGTAAATGCTCAAATGCACAGAATACTAATTCAGTCAGAACAACAATACCGTGTCTTTGTATAGCGAGACTTGCTTGTTATTTTATGGTAGCGTGATGAACAACTGAAAAAAAAACTTCTTGTTCTAGTAAGATTGTTTTCTTTTGTTTCAGCTATGATAGTGAGATTTCTTACCAAGCGATTTATTGGAGACTATGAATCCAATACAGGTTAGTATTGTTCATTTACTATACTATATGCAAATAACACTGTTGGTTTAAAAAAAGAAAATTTAATTGGCTTGTTCAATTCTTCCAGGCAATGTGTATTCCAGACTGGTGGATGTGGAAGGAGAGCAGCTTTCTTTGCATATACAGGATACACCCTGCATTGAGGTATGCAGTTAAAACATATTTACTGCTTACTTTTTTCACAGCTGTTTAGTATTTTTCTTTAGCTATACAGATCCAAAATGTATTTTTAGCTTCTGTGGGCTTTTCCAAACCGTGAATTTAAGTCTTATCAAACATATATAGTTAACAAAATACCACTGGCTCTAATATAAATTGTTCCATTTAAAAGAATGCTTTAAAAATAGCATCCCAGAAGTGAAAGGTCTTAAAAATCATGTTATTGCAAAAGTGGTGGCAGTGTAAACAGAGGAGCACACGCATGCACAGAGAAGTGCATTATCAGCATTGCAGCCCTAGCATACATCACTAAGTCTGCCGCATCTGAACTGAACTATAATTTCTTGGAAGTCCATTTCCTGCTTTCTGACCATTGGGTGTTTTAATATATGCTTTGAGTTTATTAATTCAGTTTTGCAGTTTTTATCCATTTTACTTAAAGAATCTAAAAGAGCTTGTAACTGATTACTTAACTGAGAAATTTTATAAATTATGATATTGCATCATGTTTGCAAGATTCTGAAAAAATGAATCGAGAATTGTGTACATGGAGATTGTAATATGGATTGATACAGAAAATATGTTTCTTGACAATATATCTTTACATTGCCTGTGGCAAGGCTTCATGTTTGTAGCTGTCTGTTTTTTTTCAGCCACTCTGGCTTATTTCTCTGCTTAATTATGAGTTTAAACAAATTAATATTGGCGTGAAGGAGGAAGTAAATGCCTTTTAATGAAATAAGCAGAAAATTACATTTGCATTTAACATTATCTGCATTTTACACATTTTTACTTTAGTATTTAAAAGCCTTGTATTAACATTTCTTGGTCTCAGGCTATTTCTAGTCTTGGACATAACATGAAGTCTGTCACATATATGCACAATTTAATTGTTTTGTGAGTAACGTGATGTCACAAATTCAGGATCATGATATAAGTGCGTGTTGTAAGAGTATTTCATTTTTTATCACTTTGTTGATGATGCATTATCATTCAGCGCGTCAGTGGTTCCCTTTTCTAGGAGGATAGGGTAGTAGGTGTGTAGGGTTACATAGTATTGTGATGAGAGGTGATGCGATTTGAACCTATCTCAAGTAGACTTACTGCCTAGCCCTTAAACAGCATGTTGTACTGCCTCCAGGAAGATTCATACCCAAGTTTGTTTATATTACACTCAAGAAGGATGTCAAGTATACAGTGTTTCGGGAATGGAAATAAAACGTGAAGCATTTTGGAAATGGCATATGGTGTTACTTCATTCATAAAGAACCAATAAGTGTGATGTATATTTAAGTTTTATGTTCAGGTGTACTCTACTGAGTTTTCTTTCTTGCATATTTTCACTTGTATGTTCTCAGTGTGTCTTGTTCACAACTCATTTCTTACTCTAGTAAGAAGGAAATTGGCATAAAATTACATAATAAGTATGACAGTTGAACTACGCATATTCCTAGCTGTGTTAGGACCTCATTAAATGCTTTAAAGAAAGTGCCAGGGGTGGAACTGTGGCACGACAGTTAGTCTTGCTGCTCACAGGACTTACCTCTTTTACTCTTGGCTAAGATGCCTTTTGCATGCTTTCCTGCGTGTTTGTGTGGGTTTCTGTCTGGGTTTGTGGTTTCTTCCAAAATTCCAAAGACATGCTAGCAGGTTTGATGGTGATATCTGTTGCCCCTGAGTGTACACGGGAATGTGAATATGTGTGCAGAAAACTTCTGTAGGACTCATTCCTGCAAAATGACTCTTGCTTGTCATTCTTTTTTCTAGATAACATGGTCTTGAACTGGATGAATTCCGGTATAGGAAATGGTTGAGTGGATAGATAGACATGTGGGTGTTAGCAGTTTTAAGTAAATGTAAACTCTTGCTAATGTCCCAAACTAAGTTCTAATGCTGATGTTTATGTATTTCTTATTATAGGCTCAAGGAGATTGTGCTGCACTTTCTGATCTGGTATCACGATGTATTCTATGGGCAGAGGGCTTTATTTTAGTCTATTCTGTTACCGATTATAGCAGTTATGAATCAGTTCGACCACTCTTCCAGCACCTTCGCAAGGTTCATCAAAATGCCAAGGTTCCGGTTGTAATAGTAGGCAACAAAGGAGACCTGCTTCATGCAAGACAGGTCCAGGTTGACAAAGGGATTGAGCTGGCAAACGAATTTGGGGCTCATTTTGTGGAAATCTCCACAAGTGAGAGCTGTGAAGAAGTTTATGATGTGTTCCAGAATCTTTGCAGAGATGTTATCAAGTCTCATCTTCTCTGCTGTGGGGAAAAGAGACGAGGCTCTATAATTCCACGACCCCGTTCACCGAATATGCAGGACCTTAAAAGAAGGTTTAAACAGGCACTCTCGTCCAAAGTGAAAGCTTCTTCAACATTATGATAGTCTAAGACTTCCTTCTGAGGGTATATTTTGTTGTGTCGAGGATCATTGACTGCTCTTGCTGCTACAACCAACTGTGCACTTAGTGGGTCTTGTAGGCCTCATCTTGGTTTAAAGTGTTGTATAAATATTTTTATACTGCTGCAGATTGTTTATTTTTGTATAAATATTACCATTACTTTTGTTTACAGTATTACAGTTTATTTTTATTGTCACATACTTTAAAACTAAATGCCCTGGAGGCAGAATGCTGGCAATTCAGATATATGTTTTGGAAAAATGGACAGTTGCATGGAAAATATGCAAATTTAAGAAAACACAGCTGACTTAAGACTGTGTATTTATGGGATATACAAATAAAAACCTTGCTGTTCAGTTGTTTTTCTTTTATAATATCAGCACATTTCGAAACTGAGAAGTAATTAATCTGCTGTTAAGGTGTCCATTTTTTGTAAATAAACCTTGTATTTGATATGGAACACAATTATTGCATTTCATTCTGAAAAAACAGTACAGAAACAATCAAAAATCAAGGATTTTATGTACTGTGGTGGTGTGTGCCTCCCCCCACCCCCTTTATCAAATAAGCCAATAGCAAGTCGTAAAGCATTGGTCAGTGATGAGATGTGTGCCATAGATTTTACATATAGAGATTGAGCAAATGGCTTCTGAAGTATCATCAGGTGTCCCTGGACATAGCACTACTATACACAACGTTGTGCATCTGGACCCACATCAGGTGTGTGAGCACTGAAAGGAAGTGACACTTCTGCCACCCACTGCATTAGTATCTGAAAGATATCACTTACATATACCATGGTTGCACACTGTTCACTCCCACCACAGCCTACGAGGTATTTTGGTTTACTTTGGCATGCACTGCATACCTGAACTTGGGACAGATTGGGATGGTGGCAGGTCTGGTACAGCACATCACTAACACAGTGATGCACCATGTATATCTATGCCCTGCCATGTGGAGTGGTGAGTGGTGGTCCCGGTCTGAGTGGCAGAGCCCTATGTTAAGCCAAGCTTGTTATTTTATGAACTCTAACTCATAGTTAACCTCTCCAATTTCCCTGTTTTAAGATTCATGCTACAAGGAGGCACTTCTGGTTTGGGATAAATTCATATTTTATAAAGCTGCATTAAAAGCAGCGAACAAATTAATCTAGTGAATAATTATCTAAAAGCAAGGAAACAAAGAAGTAAATAAGTATTGACTGATGTTGCCTAATTTTGTGGGATACTATTACTGTAGGGAATCATGTTTTTTAACAATAGACTACTGCAGAAAATGATTTATCTCCCAATTTTCTGTATGTGCTGTCATGTGGAGTCTTGTTTTTGTTAGCTGCATTATACTTACCGTTGTTTATACTTATGAATGCCTACGTGTGTGTGTGTGTGTGTGTGTGTGTGTGTGTGTGTGTGTGTGTGTGTGTGTGTGTGTGTGTGTGTGTGTGTGTGTGTGTGAATCAGGTCATGCCTTCTACAGACAAAACAACTGTACAGAATCCTTAAAGCCATATTATTTACAAGACTCGGTCCATATAAAATGAGTATTAAATTAATTTTCAAGTCAATAAAATGTATGCATTCTAGATTTAATTTCCCCAAGTGTTTTGGGTTTCTAATACCATGATGGGAATGGGCCCCATTCCTAAGTCAAGGTATAGTAAAATTTCAGGAAATTAGCATTGTTTCAATCTTTGTTGTTAGCCAAAAGTGTTCTTCACAGCATCTGCAATCTGCCCCAAACTGACTCCTGCAATTCATATGGAGTTACATGTATTGGTAGTATGTCTAAATATGACTGTATATTCTTTTTTGTTAGATTTGTTGCTCCTACCACTATTGGAAGTGTCTGGGTATCTTTCTTCCACATTGCTCTCATTTCTGCTTGCAAATCTTTATTTTATGACTTTGTGTCTCTCTGTATGTGAGACAGTGGAATCGCTTGGTGTGGCAATTTCAGTGATCAGTGCTATTTTTGTCCTTTTTTTCATGGACTACTATATCTGTTTTTCCCTCAGCTATTTTTTGAGTAATTGGTGATCCTGTCTTTTATACACTTCATCATTCTCTATAATGCTTTGTGGTTCATGTTTCCAGTGCTTCTCAGCTACTTCTATGTTTGCAAAATCCCCAAAGCAACAATTTTATCACATTATTATACCTTTCAGAGTACAGACCGTCTGCCATGAGTGTATCATTCCGAGCAATAAGTTGTACTACTATTTCCAGTTCTTTTGTACAGAACCTACATTTGTCTGTTTCTCCCACATGTTCAATGGTCTTTGTAAACAAATGTGTACATTGTGCAGTATGCCAGGCTACCATGGTTCTTTATAAGCTGTTTAGCCAGATGTGCTTGGCTTTTGCCCCCATTTTAAATTTTTTTTTTTATGCCCTTTTTTATTTTAGTATACTTTGCCTCTATAGTACAGTGACAGTCTTAAAGGTACCGGGGTAAACCCTCCCATCCACTCCCATCCACATCAACTCATAAGAGTGTTATCAACTCATTGGCCTAACCTGACTGGGATTTTATTCAGATTGAGGAGTCCTCTGAATGCCTCTGCTCTCTGAATATGTCCCTGTCCTTTGTTGTTCAGTGCTGGATTCTCCAGCTCTGGTGCAGCGTACGGGATGGGATTGGTTTTTCTGAGGTGCAGTCCATCCATTCCGTCGGGACATGGCTTGGCTTTTTTTTCACAGATTTTATCTGGCCCGTGAACAGGCTGTATGCCACACAGAGTAGCTGGAGTTTCTTTAATGGGGCGCATTATGGCATCTGTTGAGCCCTCTTTGATCCTTGGGGAGGTACTTTTGGGGTCTTTTTTGTTTGCTGCAGGTGTCTGGGTAGTACATCCCAAAGGGGACATTACTCAAATATGGGGCTGATGAGGGATGAGTAAAGAGGCATGATGACCTCCCTGATCTAGATGTGAATCCCTTCATGATTAGGTGGGCTATATAAAATGTTTTTCTAACCACTTTGGCCACGTGGTTGTCAAATGAGAGATTGCTATCAACTTGGGTCCCCAGGTCCCTAATTACTTCTTCTGTACTTAATGGATTTCCACCTATGTGGTAATTTGTGGGCACTTTGTTTTGCCAAAGGGGATGACTATACACTTTTGGCATTTAGCTTGAGGCCATGGCACTGGCACCAGTTGTCTGTTTCTATGAGGCCCTTTTGGAGGATGCTTGTGTCGGCTGGAGAGTCGATTATGGCACCCAGTTTGCAGTCATCTGCGAACTTGGTCAGCCACAGTCCTTCCGTGTTGGCCTGTACCTCCGAGAAATATATACCGAACAAGAGAGGTCCCAGGACTGAGCCTTGTGGGACACCACTTGTAACTGGTTTGGAGTCTGACATGGCTCCAGCAATTCTAACCATGTGGGTTCTGTCCTTGAGCCAGTTTGCAATCCATCTAGTGACATAGAGGTTTATATTTAAGCTGGTGAGCTTATCTATAATGCCCGAGTGGGGTATTGTATCGAAGGCTTTTGGCGAGGTCCAGGTAGGCTGTGTGGACCACCTTCCCTCGCCAATGGCCTTGGTGACTGTTTCAAGAAATCAACCAGGTTTAAGAGGCAGGATCTGCCCTTAACAAAGCCGAACTGGGTAGGATCCAGTGTTTGTAGGTCCCCAATATCTTTATTTATGAGGTCCATGATGATCCTTTCTATAGCTTTGCAGACCAAGCTAGTCAGGCTTATGGGGCGATAGTTTCCAGGATCCGTTGAGCCACCACCTTTATGGAGAGGCACCACTACTGCTGCACGCCACTCTTTGGGCACATATCCTGTAGTAAGGCTGAGATTGAACAGTAGTTTTATGTTTGGGTTTAGCTCTTCTTTGAGTTCATGTAGGATGCAGCCCGGGACACCATCTGGTCCCATTGATGCTGTGTTTTTGCTTTGGAGAGGGCGGCTCTTACCTGAACATCTGAGATGTCAGGGGGTCAGCACGCTGCTGGGAAAGATATTAGCGCTTTTGGTTGGGGGGGGGAGAAGTTTGCGCTGAACCTGTCAGCTAAGATGTTGGCAATGTCTGTGGGTTCGTGTATTTTTGTCATTTTGGACTAATTCTGAGCATATCTGGGAATTACCACCCAGGTTCCTAACATAACTAAAGAAAGCCTTGTGATTATCCTTAGTGTCCTGTGCAATTTTTCTCTCGAAGCTGGCCTTAGACAATTTTATGTGTGCCCGTAGTTTTTGCTAATACTGATCAGTGATGCCTTCCCTTTTGGGATTTTGCTTTATCATTTAGTAGCTTCCTCCTTCTATTGTATAGTTTGTTTATGGCTGGGGTCCACCAGACAGGACGCCTGCCTTTGGAGGATTGGGTCTTGGTTTTATTTGGGATCGATGATCCATGCATTCCTGAAGGTGTTCATAGAATGCGTTTATAAAGGATTCTGCGGTCTGGGCTGTATTTTCCACAGGCCGGGGCTTTGAAGGACTCCCCCTCAGTTTTGCGGCGTGTAACATCTCCTTTAGGGAAGTTTTTCACTGCGGTTTTCTGCGGAAGGGGTGGGGTCGGGATGTGAATATCCAGTGAGATTAGTTTATGGTCTGATCTTACCAGTGAGGGATACACTTCTGGTCTGGAGCATAGAGTCCCCATGTTGGTGATGATCAGGTCCAGTATGTTTTCCCTCTTGTGGGAGTGGTAACAAGTTGTTCCATAGCATTTGAGTTTATAAATTCTAGGAACCTTTGGGCTAGGGTGTTGGAGCTAGAGTAATGCTCCCAGTCTATGTTTGGGTAGTTGAAGTCACCCAATATAATGGTGTTTGGAGAGACCTTCATATTTTCCAGTGTTCTCAGGAAGGCCGAGTGGGGTTCCTGGGTTTGGGAGGGTGGTCTGTAGCAGGCTATAAACTGGAAGGCAGTTTTACCCACTGTTAGTTGCACATGGATAGTCTCTGATGCTTCGTGCTTTGCCACCAACCTGGAGGTGTGGGTATCTTTGATGAATATCGATACTCCCCCTCCTTTTGTGGTTCAGTCCAAGTTTTGGGGCAAAAGCATGGTATGAGGTATAACCTGGTAGTGCTGGGGTGCTCTCGGGAGCCCTGAACCAGGTTTCTGTTACTGCACAGATATCGATGTTCTCCATGCTAAGGAGAGTTTCGAGTGCGTGCATCTTAAGGTTTAGACTTCTGGCGTTGAGTAGCATTACTCTTAGTTTCTTATCCCTTGTGATACCTATGGAGGTGGGTTTGTCTTTTGAGCCTTGCCTAAAAAGGCACTATGGGGTAGCAAGAGCCTTTTCCAATATCCGAAAGCCCAGGGTGACAGGTGCAAGCCGTCCCTAGCGAAGCATCGTGGCTTGTCGAGCATATCATCCCAAGCTGACAGGCATTGATCCCCTTTGAATGACACCAGTACTTAAGCCAATTGTTGAAATTGATCATCTTGTCTTCATATTGTGGCATCATTCTTGGTGAGGGTAAGATGCTACTCAAGGTCAGGGTCATACCGGCCTGGGCTACATGCTCAGAGAGCTCCTTTATGTCTCTTTTCATGTAGTCCAGGGAGGTACGTCTCAGGTCATTCACACCAGCATGGACAATGACTGAGTCATATTTGTACTTGCCTTGGAGTGACCTGAGTGCTTGTGTTATGTGGCGGATCCTAGCACCCGACAGGCTGCTCACCGTGACCCTCTCCTTGTTCAGCCTGGTGAGCGGGACGCCAGTGTGCCTGACGATAGAGTCACCTATTACAAGTGTATCAGGTGTGTTGTTTAGTCTTAAGGGCTGTGACTGTTTGGCACACTGGCTTTGTGAGATATGTGTTGCACGTGTTTTGTTTTGGGGTAGCGGCTGCTTGGGTGTCTGCTTTGGAGGTCTCTGCTGCTTGGCAGATCTTTATTTAGAGCCTCCGAGTATGTTTTTGTGTGATTATGTGTTTGGTTTGCTGTCGTGGTAGGTCTGTGTGAGACTGGAATTGTAGTGAGTATGGTGTTCTTCTCCTCCTGACTGGTTATGCCAGTACTGAGTTGAGAGAGCTTAGCCTCCAGTTTGGCTATATGGTTGCATCTCTCACATGTGTTGGAATTTGTTGGGAGGAGGGAGGGTTGTCTGTGTACATGAGGCAGTTGTAACATTGCCTCAAGATTCCCAGATTCACCAGCTGGACCGGAGAGGAGATTGACAACTGACCTTTGGACATGCTAGAATAATATTGGGAATTCCTTAATAATTGAAAACCAGGGCCAGTGGGGAGTGAGGGTGTAGTGCTTTTAATTTTAGTGCTGACTTATATAATTGCTTTAGTGAGCAAGTGCCAGGTAACTTAAGTGCAATGTGTTACAGGTAACTTAAATGCAAAAATGACAAACAGTAACTTTCTTTCAAGTGAAACAAGGAAATAAGTACAGTAAGCAATGCAGATATCACTAGTGAGCCACAGAAGCGCTGAGAAGCCGCGTATTAGGTGGAATTAGCGTTCCAGGGAAATAACAAGCAAACAAACAACAAGCTTTTGGTTTCAACTTGCTTCTCCCTAATCATTCCTGCATCAAATCCTTAATGTGAGGTTGTTCCTGGAGATATCTATTCTTGCCACTATATTTTCCGGCTTTTCTACATCTCTTTCCTTCTCATCTGATCTTTCTTATACTCTTTCCTTTGTTTTTTTGCACATTCGGTTGCTGTCTGATTTTGGTTACTTCCTGTTTGATTTCCATTCTCGCTTGCCACCTGAATGCTTCTCATGGAGAGGTCATTTTGGACTTCCTGTCCTCATGTAAAACTTTCATTATGTGTGGATCTGATGAGGTCAGCAGATGGGCACGCAGTCCCAGGACTGCAGATCTATACATGTAATCAGTTTAAAGGAGGCCAATATCTCCTTCAGAATCTGGACTGTATAATCTTGGTATACACTGATTTTTATATGTCATTTGATAAGCATGAAGAATTTTTCTTGTTTTTTTTTTAATCTCCAACTGATCCAGTACCTTTTGGGACCTGTCAATCACGCCAAAACTGTAAATGAAAGTGAAAAGATGAGGAAATTGATTATAGTTTGGACTTTATTCCTAGATGTCAGGGCTGTTTTCAGTATTAGTTTTAGTCTTCTGCATTATTCCTTACTGAGATTTATTCACATTGGTTCATGTTTTATTGTAGAGCTTTCATCATTCTCAAATTCATCTGATGAACTGTACAGTTTTAAGACATCTGCAAAAACTAGACGAGAAATCTTTAAGCATGTTTGTTTTCTGGGAGCCAAATTGTAACCAAGACCTAATGGGTTAAGGGCAATACAAAACAAAAGTGGTGACAAAGAATCACTCTAGAATAGCCCCCCCTCTTTGAATTTTTATCCCTGGGATAATAATTTGCCCTTTGTCATGGCTTAATTGCAAAGAGCTTTGTCCCCGTTTCATGGTTACTGTAATGTCATTGATTAATGTGGGATTTATTTTGTACATATGTAGGCAGTCCTTTATTCATGAATATGGGATGCATTCAAATGGTCTTTTGTAATCTATCCATGCTATGCTTAGATTTTTCCCATTTTTACAATTTTTCATTATGGCTTTATTTAGCAACAAATGATTGTTTGTTCCTTATGACGTTTTTGTTCTATTGCCATGATTGAGTTTTCTTCTAAATGACTATAAACTCTGCCTGCATCATTTTCAGTATACAGTTTGTATGTTGTTGGAAGACAAGTTATTGGTTTGTGATTTTTAGGATGGTTTACAGGTTCACTCTTAAGGAGGAGTATCATTTTCCTGTTAACCAGGTTTGATATTGTTCAGGATTTACATGTAAGTAGTTCTTATCTTTGTGTAAAGATGTTAATACTGCATCTGGACCTGATGTTTTCCAGTTAGCAGCCTTTCTTAATTTTTTTTTCAGTTTCTCTGGCCATTGCTTCATCCCATTTCATATCCTGTACATTTAAACTGCTTACTGTTTCTTTTATTTTTTCTCTTCATTCAGCATCTTTGTTGTGTTCCACAGGACCAATATTTCTCCCATATGTGTCTGCTTATTCTTTTTTGATGGTGTTGCTATTCCTTTTGCTTTGTTTCCCAGTTTTTTATATTTTGTAATTTTCCTTTATATTTATATGTACATCTTCTAAGTTTTTCATTCTGTGCTGTTATATATATATATATATATATATATATATATATATATTATATTTATATATATATTTATATATCTTGAAAATCTTCCACACACAGAAGTTGCGTACCCTGTCTTATATAAATGAAAAACAAACAACATGACACCACTTAAGTTGCAAACAGTTTACATCACAGACACCACTGAAACAACTGTAGTTGCAAGCATAATACATCACTTATCTATCCAGTCATTGTCAGTGAAGCATTATATGGCTCATTCAAATCCTGCATCTTAAACCTCATTCCTGCACTACATATATTGTTCCCACAATTCCCTTTTTTCCTATGTAGTTTGCTCCCTCCCTTTTCTAAAGATCCCAAGTCCAGTTGTTTTATCTCTGTTACTATATTTACTACTTCTAGTAATGTTGGTCTAGACTTTGATTTCCATTTTATAGTAATTGCTTTTTTGGCAGCCACCATAATCAGACTCAACAAGGCTTTACTATGTCTAGGCAATTCTGATTCTGTATCATAGCTCAAAAAAATAATCTCACCAATCAAACCATTCCCCTCACCCAGAATCTCCGATAGTGCAGTCTGCATTGAATCCCTAAAGTCTGCCAGCTCATTGTACTCCCAAAAAATATATTCACAGCCACTTCTTTACTGCTTATCACACCGCCAACATTTGCTATCCACTTGAAGAAAAATTATTTGGAGTCTACTTGGCATATAAAAATACCTATGTAAACACTTCCAGGCAAAGATCCTAAATTTTCTAGACTTTGTTGCATATTTGGGATATATGCATGTATCCTCCCATTGTCTCTTTGTGAATTGCTTATCCAGTCTCTCTTCCCAATCCTTTCTAAGCTCCTTTGATTCTTATAATTATTATCCGATATTTTATATGCTTTACTAATTATTCCTTTTTTAATGGCAGCTTCTGTTCTAGATTCTATTAAAACCTCTACCAGTGCTGGTCTTTCATTCAGGAGCCCCCTATTTCTTTCTCTTTGCCTATACTCTGATATCAGTCCTTGATAGGGAAGGCAATCTCTAATTTGCAGTCCAAATAAATTCTTGGTCTCTTCCCATTCTATTACCTTTCCCCTTATAGTTGTTTGCTCCCAATATCTCGGTTCCTTTGCCAGTTTTCTCCAATAAATTCCAGCCCCCCTCTTGCCTATTATCTGTATTCCTGACCACAGTCATCCCTATTGGCAAAATCTCTTTTCTCCATTCTCATGCATGTTTAGTTCTTAGAATACTCCCTGCTATTTTATGAATATAATACTCTGTATGATTTTTGTTGTTCTCCATAAGAGTCTGCATCCAAAATCCCAATCTCTCCTTATTTCTTGAGCTTCCTACCATCATTCCTTTACACTTTAATTTATAGTTTCCTGCTTGTGCTATGTATAAGAGCCTTAACTGTGTTGCTGTAAAATGCCCCCTTAAATTGGGTAATCCTAGCCTGCCTTGTTCTATTGGAAGAATCAACTTTTCCCACTTGAACTTTACTGACTTCCCTTCCCAGATAAAATCCTTCAACTCTTATCCACGGTTTCTCCTCTGGTTGATAAAAATATGCCTGACCTGTGTATAAGACTAAAGGGACTAAAACATTTTACTGGCTTGTATCTTAGTATCCATATCCATATACAAAGCTTCCAGTTTCTCAATTTTTGTAATATCTTCTGCTTAGTCTCCTTCACATAAAGGCCTTTTATAATTTTTGTGACATCCTTCCAGAGGGGGGATGCATATCTGGTACACAGATCCATGGTAAGTGATTGCCACTGACTTTGAGTCAGTCCGTACACTGTTAGAGTACATGAGCATTTTGTAGTCCACAAAGGAAATGTGACAATTAATGGCAGACATAATAGCTAGCTGAATTTACTTTAACATACATTTACCATGTGCTTTTGCATTAAAAACAATAAGAAAAGGAAATTAGAAGTACTTAACTATGTTTAAATGCACACACACACTCACGCACGCACGCGTGCACACACACACACACACACACACACACACACACACAGACATGCATTTAAACATAGTACTGCATCCCACATGCTACATACATTTTTATACACACACACACACACACACACACACACACACACACACACACACACACACATATTTATGTGTAGACACATATACAATTACACAAAATTTCCATTTTGATTTGTTTTTGTTGAAAGGAAATGAAGTACACACACAGGCATATAATCTAGTTCTCTATTATACACTTATGCACGCACACTCATATGTTTTTGTATACATGTATTTTATACACATACCCACACTGTATGTGTGTGTGTGTGTGTATGTGCAATATGGGTGCATACAATTCATTATTTATAGTAAACAACATAGTAGAGTTAAGCATTTGTAATGTATACATTCTAGTAAATGATGCTTAATGTTTTACTTGGTCACTGTCACACATTGGCTATGTCTTGCACATGCAGTCTTGGTCAATGTCTTTATGTCAGTAGTTTGTTTTTGTTTGTATTGCTAAGTGCATTTAATACTTGTTATCTTTGCCACTGTAGCCCAAGTTGTGGGTGAAAATGGTCCTGGGACCAGTTCACTTTCCTGGTTACCAAAGTATAAATAAATATGAAATAGAAAAAAAGGAGGGTAAACATGACAGAAATAATTAAGGAACTAGTAAAGCACATTTTACTTCTGCATCATTCATGAGAGTGAAAACTGCCCACTGAAGGCATTGGGAGGTAGCAGATAGACTTAGTTTGGAGTCCTACTACTTGTCACTTATAAATGTACAGCATGGATCATTTACTGAGATAAGAATTTTCACACCTCAGCATGAGAATGTGGGGGAAGGTCTGTCACTTCTTTTAGAACTACAAAAAAATCACTTTACAAAAGCCTGCTGTTTACCTACTTTCTTTTGCTGGAATTAGCTAACAGGTATTTATAGTGTAGAACAAGCTCTGACAGGCACATAAATGAGGTTCAGTCAGGGAAACATATAAGTAGCTCTGTTTCAGAAGGTGTGTTTAGATGACAGTGCTTCACAGTCCTGCCATTCTATCTCAATGGTATGAGTAAACAACACAACTTACTTTTGTCTAACATGAGTAATATAAAGAGGACTTGAAATGTATTCTGGGAAGAAGAAATGAAAGCAAGAAAACAAGATCACATTACCAAGGCAGACCCCATCATCTGCCATTTTGAGGGAAACACATTAAAATTGTAAAAGAAGCACTTGAAAACAAATATGCAATTAAAATATGTTTTTTTTTAGTTCTAAGGTGGAGTTTTCCTTTAAAACCCAACAAGTTTGTGTAAATGTGCTTCTGAGTAACCAGCCAAAGGATTTGTGCTACATTTTTTAAATTAAAAGTACAAGTAGATATTAGGCTTTGTTTGCATACATGCACATATGGATATACACACACACAACACATATACACAAACAAAATAAGAATTCAGATGAATTGCTTTACATGTCTCAGAAAATACCTTTGACGTGCTCTCTTCCAAGTCTTCACTGTATGTCTTTGGCTTTTAACTGATGTCAGATGTGTATTCCAAAGAAAATAACTAATCTTATTTAGCTTTAAAGATTATTAGATGTAAGATTATGCTTATCGTATTGGCTTCATGGGGGTATCCAGCATGGCAAGCTATGATTAATTTTCTAAATGGCTGTTTTTCCAGTAATGAGTAACACCATTGACTGTGTGTTTTTGTTGATGTATTTCATCCTGCTCAACTGACTATTTCACATTGACTTGCTGTGTTCATTTTTAGAACTGTGGATTGCACCAACATGGGAGAGCACTGCACCCTCCCCCCAGTGTCACAGCCTCATTCGTGAGGTCAAACCACAAAGCCATCTCCCTTGAAATAATAATCAACCCGGAAAACTCAACTAAACCCATAACATGAACTATTCTAAAGCAAATTACATCCTATTAAGCAACAGTTTGTCAAAATCCATGGCTCCTCCAAACCCCAAGAACATAGCTACCTGTGCGGAATTATTTACAGAAACTCAGTACAAATATATGCATGACTGAAATGAGGCTGCCATACTTACCAGATGTAAGCCCAGCTTTAACACCAAAACAAACAACACTGGTGGAATTCTTATCTTAACAAGCTATATAACAAAAAAAAAAAGTCATGGCCAAGATCAGAAAGAGCAACATTCATAAAAACAAAAGCTGTCTGATTCAACTAAATAAAACATTAAGAGGTTTAATAAAGTACAACAAGGCCAATTACAAGGTCAAGATAGCCTCCTAGGCTAAGGACAATTATAAAGCCTTCTTCAGCTATGTCAGGAACCTTAAAGGTAATAAAGGTAATGCTCAGTAGTATGCAGAACTGCTGGTAATCTCACAACTTCCATTGGCCAGGGTGACATAGCAAATCTAGTGGCTGATACATTTAGCTCTAACTTCACCTCCCCAACCCATGTGAACTCCCTTCTAGCATATCCCCTCACTATCAACAATGGGTAGGTACTGGAGGTGCTTGCTAAGGCCAAAAACGCTGCTTCTTTTTTTTGACATAGGTAAAGGTGGATTTTTTTCTAGAAACCTTCTCAACCCAATCTCACACTTCAAACAGAGAATATTTTAGGATCTTGGGGTTCATGGAATGTATGATTTGCATGATTCCTCATACCAGGTTACTCATGAGACAGATTCAGTGGTTTCTAATAAACATATGGACCTAGCATTGGCATCCTTTGGAATTTCAGATTCCAATACTGGGCTTTGTAAAAAAACAAACTGCACTAGTAGAGCAGTTGCCATAATGGTTAAGGTCTTCACCTCTCATGCACAAGGTACAAGGTTTGATCCTGACCTCTGGCCAATGTCCGTATGGACCTTTGTCCTCCCTGTGTATCTGTACGGTTCCTCCCATCTCCCAAACAAATGCTGAGTGTTGCCATCTCAAACTCATCCAAGAATGGAGTTGGAGCAGCAGCACAGATTCTAGATGGTGCTCTACAGGGGGAAGAGTTGTATATACCAACCACTTTGGGCATCTACCGTGGTGTGCAGTATCCTCAAGATAGGAGAACATGAATCACAGACTACACTGTGGCAGAGCTAGTCACCTGATGGGGTAAAATATGGCTCTAGGCAATTCTGTAATATTGACTAATGTCACCATATGGTTATAAATACTTGCCTGTTTTAAGTGGGTATAAAAACTATCCTACTTTGACCTATGACAGGGACCTATGCTAATGGTGGAAGGGTGTATGTGCCTCATTGGCCACTGTATGTCTGCCATAAAGCCTAAAAGCCCTGGTTCAATAAGTTACTGGCAGGCCAGTGTCCAGTTGCCCAGCTTGGGTTACCTGGGATAAGTCTGTTGAGTGAAGGCTGAACGTAAAACCAATCAACTTGACAATGAAGAACTAAGAATTGCTATACTGAATGTAGGTTTGGTGACAAGATGGAGCTTGGAAGTGGACAGGAGGAGGCTGGGCACCCTATATATCTAGGAGACAAGATAGAAGGTCGGTGCAGTGCTTGGCTTGGAATCCAGACTTTACTACTCAGGAGGAAGACATTCTAGAAATGGTGTGGGAATTGTGGTGAGGGAGAGATTTCAGAAGGCAGTGAGCGATGTCATCAGAATTAGTGACAGACACATGGCTATCAGACTCCAGTGTAATGATAGGACAGTATTCATAATCTCAGCCTATGTCCCACAACAGGGTTGTGATAGTGAGGAAAAGAGTGCATTCAGACAGCAGTTGCAGGACCTACTAGAAAAAGCAGAATAACATGAAATGGTGCTGATAATGGTTGACCTGAATGCACATGTTGTGATGGACAGATCAGGATATAAGGACTATGTGGGTCAATATGGGTGGGACAACAGAAATAAAGGAGAGGCCATTCTAGACATCTGTCTGGTAAATAATTTGATTGTGGCCAACACATGGTTCAACAAGACAGACAGTCACACGATCACATACAAGAATAGCCAACATGGAACTTGGGTAGATGTTCTCCTAGTAAGGAAAGGACATTGTGGTAGAATCAGTGACTGCGAAGTCATCCCAGTGAAACAGTCGGCCCACAGCATAATTCATGGGTTGCCACAGTCATCTGCAAGCAGTGGTCAGAGAAGGCTCTAAGGTCAACAGAGACCAGGCTGAAGACCTGGAAGTTGACTGGTAAGAAAGCAAAACATTTCAAGAAATTATTCAGGGCACCTCAAGAATAGGAGATAGATGGAGTCGAGGAACAATGGCAGTGTCTCAAAACAGCATGTGTGAAAACTATCAAGAAGATATGCATCCTAGTCAGGAATGGAAATAAGGTACAATAAGGAAAGCTGATGGTAGAATGCAGAAGTTCAGAAAGTCATCAACAGAACGAAGGAGTGCAGAAAAAAGTGGGAGATAGAAAAGGTAGACCAGGATGAGAAGGAATACTGGTTGGCTAACAAAAAGGCTAAGGGATGATTTGCAATAGCAAAGAACAAGCCATCAGAGGCACTTTACCAGCTTCTGGAAACTTACTCAGTAGATGGCACAAAGGAACTTTGTCAGATTATAAGACAAAGACAAAGTTAAAGAAGATAGTCATCAGACACCCTTCAATGATGTGAACATATTACAGAAGGGGCTGATGCAGACAAATGATTAGTGCAAAAGTCACGGACTAAAACTAAAGACAAAAAAATGCCTCATTATTCCCTTTGGCAAAGACATACCCACTGCTAATTATGATATAGGTATCACCCCTCTAAGCTCAAACCCAGAGGTGTGAGCCTTGGGAACACAGGTTGATAGCAGTCTAAACTTCGATCATCATGTGTCCATAGCGGTATGGAAAGCCTTCTACATTGCTCATCTCATTAATAAGGGCATCACATCCAAGACTAAGGAGGTTATAACTCCGCTCTACTCAACCCTTATCAGACCACTAATTGATTAGGATGATCCCTTCTGTATGTATTTCACCAGACACCTGCAGCAACTGGCGAGACTATAGAGGTTTCTAACCAGGAGTCTCCAGGGCCTCCAAAACATGACTTACATGAAAAGACTGAAATCGAGGTTACTGTACTCTGTACCATACAGGTTGCTGAGAGGCGACCTGTGCCTGACCTA
Source organism: Protopterus annectens (assembly GCF_019279795.1). Classification (NCBI taxonomy): domain Eukaryota; kingdom Metazoa; phylum Chordata; order Ceratodontiformes; family Protopteridae; genus Protopterus; species Protopterus annectens. Next base: position 662,256,411 of record NC_056736.1, on the reverse strand, counting down.
CAGAACAGTCTCTAATTCTGCCCTAATGGAAATGCTTTATAACTGCAAATCAAATGGGGCAAGAGTCACTCGCTCCAGGGCTCTCAACCTAGCCTGTGACATTAACAAAACATGTTGCAGAGACAGATATGTCTCCCAGAAATTGCCACTCCTCTGGAATAAGTGCCACTTCACATGAAGCAGAGCTCCTCCATAACTCTGTTTAAGGGCAACCTTGACAATTGGATGGGTTACTGTAAATTCACCCTGGGGGTGGCAACTATGTCCCTCATTGACATGGGTAGTTAGTGCTGATCACTGAATTGTTAGGCCAACAATGAACCTCTGACTATGGTTAATTAGGTTACATGGGTTTTTTACACAGCTAGGTTTGTAAAAGCTCTAGGGACATTAACCTATTAAGCTCCTATGTACCTTTAAGTGATGCCAGCAACAACCCGCTCACCAGTACACAGGACATCAAAGGCAGATGGAAGGAGTGCTTCCAGCAGGTTCTTAATTAAGAAAACCACACAGAAGCTGTACTGCCTCAGACATAGCCTAAGATGAAAGAAGAGGAGGAGCTCACCATTAAAGGAAGTAAGACCACCAGTAAGAAAAATGAAGTCTGGGAAGGCAGGTTGCTCAGATGAGGTCACAGCAGATATGATAAAGATGTTGGATGTGATTGGTGAGAAAAGGCTTCTGACGGTACTCATAGCAATATGGAGAGAAAGGCGTATCCCAGATGACTGGAGAATAAGCATACTAGTGCCAATGTTCGAAAACAAAGGGGGCATTCACAACTGTCGACAGTATAAACGTATCAAACCCCTATCACACTAAGTGAAGGTTCTGGAGAGGGTGATTGATAAATGAATACCCAGAGTAGTAGAAAATAAGATAGAAGATGAGTAGTTTGGATTCAGAATGCAGTACTACTGATCCAGTGTTTGCAGGGAGACAGATAATTGAAAAGAACCTAGACATGGAGAAAGAAAGTCAAAAGAAAGCTGATTTTAGCAGTCCTTTGGTTGTTTTTAGTCCCAGAAGTGTTGGCAGAAGTAGTGCAGGCTATGTTCAAGCACCAAGTGACTCAAGTAAGAACAGTGTTCAGTTTCACAGAGGAGTTCCCAGTGGGAGTGGCTGTGCACCGGGGTTCAGCTCTGAGTCCACTGCTGTTCACATTGGTGATGAGCTACATTAGCAAACAGTTGGGAGGGGGCATATTAACAGAGTTACTGTATGTAGATGATATGACATTACTGGCATATGCTGAGCAAGAGCTTCAGGCAAGGTTAGGAGAATGGAGTGTAAAACTGAAGGAACATGGAATGAAACTCAGTACAGATAAGACAGCTGAAATGGCAGCAGCAAATGGGGGAAATCAGAAGAAGCCAAGAACTGAGATAGAAGGAAAAATAGTGCAACAGGTTAACAGCTTCAGGGATCTGGGAGGGGTGGTTGATGAGAAGGGAAGTCTGAATGAGGAGGTCAAAGTTAGAATCGGAGGGGCTGCAACCAGCTGGCACAGAGTGTCAGGGGTAGTATATGACAAAAGAATGTTAAAGAAAAGTAATGTGTACCAACCAGTGGTGTGACCCTTACTACTGCATGTACAGAAACCTGGGCAAGAAAAGGTGTACCAAACAGTGGCGTGACCCACACTACTGCATGTACAGAAACCTGGGAAGGAAAAGATGTACCAAACAGTGGTGTGACCCATACTACTGCATGGTACAGAAACCTGGGCAGGAAAAGGTGTATCAAACAGTGGTGTGACCCATACTACTGCATGGTACAGAAACCTGGGCAGGAAAAGGTGTACCAAACAGTGGTGTGAACCATACTACTGCATGGTACAGAAACCTGGGCTGGAAAAGGTGTACCAAACAGTGGTGTGACCCATACTACTGCAGGTACAGAAACCTGAGCAGGAAAAGGTGTACCAAACAGTGGTGTGACCCATACTACTGCATGGTACAGAAACCTGGGCAGGAAAAGGTGTACCAAACAGTGGTGTGACCCATACTACTGCATGGTACAGAAACCTGGGCAGGAAAAGGTGCACCAAACAGTGGTGTGACCCATACTACTGCATGTACAGAAACCTGGGCAGGAAAAGGTGTACCAAACGGTGGTGTGACCCATACTACTGCATGGTACACAAACTGGGCAGGAAAAGGTGTACCAAACAGTGGTGTGACCCATACTACTGCATGGTACAGAAACCTGGGCAGGAAAAGGTATACCAAACAGTGGTGTGACCCATACTACTGCATGGTACAGAAACCTGGGCAGGAAAAGGTCTACCAAACAGTGGTGTGACCCATACTACTGCATGTACAGAAACCTGGGCAGGAAAGGGTGTACCAAACAGTGGTGTGACCCATACTACTGCATGGTACAGAAACCTGGACAGGAAAAGGTGTACCAAACAGTGGTGTGACCCATACTACTGTATGGTACAGAAACCTGGGAAGGAAAAGATGTACCAAACAGTGGTGTGACTCATACTACTGCATGGTACAGAAACCTGGGCAGGAAAAGGTGTATCAAACAGTGGTGTGACCCATACTACTGCATGGTACAGAAACCTGGGCAGGAAAAGGTGTACCAGACAGTGGTGTGACCCATACTACTGCATGGTACAGAAACCTGGGCAGGAAAAGGTATACCAAACAGTGGTGTGACCCATACTACTGCATGATACAGAAACCTGGGCAGGAAAAGGTGTACCAAACAGTGGTGTGACCCATACTACTGCATGGTACAGAAACCTGAGCAGGAAAAGGTGTACCAAACAGTGGTGTGACCCATACTACTGCATGGTACAGAAACCTGGGCAGGAAAAGGTGTACCAAACAGTGGTGTGACCCATACTACTGCATGTACAGAAACCTGGGCAGGAAAAGGTGTACCAAACGGTGGTGTGACCCATACTACTGCATGGTACACAAACTGGGCAGGAAAAGGTGTACCAAACAGTGGTGTGACCCATACTACTGCATGGTACAGAAACCTGGGCAGGAAAAGGTATACCAAACAGTGGTGTGACCCATACTACTGCATGGTACAGAAACCTGGGCAGGAAAAGGTGTACCAAACAGTGGTGTGACCCATACTACTGCATGTACAGAAACCTGGGCAGGAAAGGGTGTACCAAACAGTGGTGTGACCCATACTACTGCAGGTACAGAAACCTGGGCAGGAAAAGGTGTATCAAACAGTGGTATGACCCATATTACTGCAGGTACAGAAACCTGGGCAGGAAAAGGTGTACCAAACAGTGGTGTGACCCATACTACTGCATGGTACAGAAACCTGGGCAGGAAAGGCAGAGCAACTGAGGAAGCTAGAGCTGATGGAGATGCAGTGCCTGTGATGGGTGAGGGGGGGGTGTGGGTGCACATTGTGGGACAGACAAAGAAATGAAGACATCACAGCCAAAGCCAAAGTAGCTCCAGTTGCAGCAAAGGTCAAAGAGAACATATTATGGCGGTTTGGATATGTGCAGAAACCTGAAGACAAGCTGGTGAAGATTTGGGACAGACAGGAAGAAGGCAAGAGGAAACAAGGGCATCCAGCAAAGAGGTGGATGGATTGTGTGAGACAAGACCTGCAATAGTCAGGCATGAGTGTTAAAGAAGGCAGAAGAGTGGCACTGAAAGAGACAGTTGACATGACACCCCAACCCCATATAGCAAATGGGAAAAAAGAGGTTGATGATGACAATTGATGACTGGTAGAGACCACACTTGCAAACAATTTCATGTCTACTCATTTCTCATGTAACTCCAAGTCTATCTGTAACTAAGAATGTCACAGAATGTACTTGTGAAGCAGTTTCAGTGGGGGTAAAGGTGCAATCCCTGTGGGATTCCTCAGACAGACCAAAGCACATAGATGTGAAATAGATGCTGGCTCTGATCCATACCTTAAAATCTCTTAATCATCTATGGTTCCTAGGATCTCTCCAGTTGATTACAGACAGCACTCCAGTGATGTGCTACATCATAAAGCAAGGGATTACAAGGCTGTACCCTCTATTCCATCTGGCAATGATGGCTTGGGAGGCAGCTCTCCAGCATTCATTAACTTTCCACATGTACCTCACTCCATCAGAGCAAAGCATAGTGACAGACACTTTGAGCAGGACCATGGCAGAACCTGATGAATAGAACTGAAAGAGGGGGCCATCCAGGAATTGATTTAATTGTGGGGAAAACCTCGAGTTGATCTGTTTGCCTCCTTGCAAAACAGCCAACTGAACCAATTCTACACCAGGACTGCTTGCAAGCAGGCCTGGAAAACAGATGCTTTTTTTTCTCTCATGGATGAGAATGTTCCTTTATCCCCTTTTACCCTTTCCACTGATATCCAGGTTAATTCTGAAGATTCAGAAGGACTCTCCAAAATAACTGTAGTGACTCCCTTTTGGCCCAGGCAACACTGGTTCTCCCCTCTTATGGAATTGGCCAAGGGCAATTATCACAAGTTTCAACAGAAACTGGACTCACTTACACAAGACAAGGGAAGTTTGATACACTCCAGTCTCAATCATCTTCAACTAACTGCCTAGGTGATTCAACTGTAATTCCTTTTAGGCACCTCTTTTTGGTGGACATGCAGTGGGTACTAAACGGGGAACAAAACCTACTACTAGAAAATCTTATATTGGCAAATGGAAATTATTTTCTAGTTGGTGACTAGCCAATAACTAGGGCCTGTCGGGGATTATATACCACTGGAGCTCAAATATTTGTGCAAGTTACTAACATCTGACCTCTGGTACCCCTCTGCTAGGTATATATGTGGCTATTTATGCATGTCTGACCATGGATCCTCTACTTTCTTCTATGTTTTTGGTAAAAGTCTCGTGAAAGAGCTTTACAACTGCAACCACCCTGTAAACAGGTTGCTGTCTCCAGACATCTTAACTTTGTGCTGGAAAAGCTATTCATGTGTCCATTTAAACCTGCACGTCAAGCAGAGTTAATATTTATTAGATGAAAACTGTTGTTTTCATTGCTCTGACATCTGCAAGAAGAGCATCCGAGTTGCAAGCTCCCATGGTGGGTGAACCCTATTTGGTCTCCCATATGGATTAAGGTATTATTAAAAACAAATCCCTCATTCTGCCCAAGGTGGTTTCAGAGTTTACTTTAATCAAGCTATCGGTATCCCATTGTTCTATGTAGATCTTCAGAATCATGGAGAATGGATTCTACATCTTCTGGATGTGCATGGAGAGCTCAGGTACTATCTTGACAGACATAAGTCTTTTATAAAGGGTCTATATTATATGAACGAAAGTTCATATAATCGATTGCTCTAATGAGCGAAAATCCCAGAAATTGAGATGCGTGCTGTGGGATCGCAGTGCAGTGAAGATAGGAGTATTTGCTCTTTCCTCACTGTAGTACGATCTCAGAGTTGGAATATATATTTAGTGGGGGGTGCAGCCCCCCACATTATCATTTTTGATTTCCGGGATTTCGATTTTATGAACCTTCGTTCATATAATATAGACCCTTTTATAAAAGCTGATCAGCTATTTATTTCTTATGCTGGGATAATGAAAGGGCTACCTATGTCAAAACAGACTATTTCCAGATGGTTGTCTTCGGCTATTGCCTTTTGTTACTCCCACCATGGTGAACCAGTACCAGGTAGTATCAAGGTCTACTCCACTATAGTGCTGTATTGCTTCATGGCATATTTGAAAGTGGTTGACTCTGAAAGTATTCTAGAGGTACCTACATGGTCCTCTGTATATATCTTTACAATGCATTACAAACTGGATTATTTTTCTAGATCTAAAACTGGGTTTGCTAGGACCATTCTCCAGGGGTTCCTGGATCCATAAACTTCCTTTTCCCTTGTCAGATAGGCTTAGGTAATTAACCTGTACAGCCTGACGGCTACTGCAGCAGTAGAAATGATGAACATAGTCAGTTGCAAAAGTTACACTTACCCATAACAGTAAATTTTTGAATTACTCACTGCTGTAGCCACACCCACCCTCCGACCCTAGTTTTGTGTGTAGTTTACTACTCAAATATAAATTTGTTGGTTATTTATTATTTTTATAGTTCAGGATGAGTGCACTACATTTTAAATTTAGTGCAAGAAAGTCTTAAAGATTTTCTATTCTGACTGCTGATTTTCCCTGCACAGTGCTGACTACCACCAACTCAAGCAGATGGGACCTTGGTATGAAGTCTCAAGTGAAAGATGACGCACTCAGGAGTGCAGCCCCACGTCTGGTCTTCCAGCACCAAATGTGTGCGCTACATTTCACCACTGAAGCTGCTTTTTTGGAAATTGAATGGTCATTGCAGTGTGCACTATTTCACCTTTCAGACAAAAGCTGACATTTTCTCCACTGTAATGGCTGTTCGTAACTTAGAGTAAAAGAAAACACTAATATACAAATGCACCATCCGCAGTTTGCAAAAATAAACTCATAACTCTGCTAATATTCACCATTCTGAATTTATGTGTAATAATTTCCATGGAGTGCATCATGAATGTGATGGAGTCTGTTTTTAAGTCCCATGAAGAGATGGAAGCTGCTTTCAAGCCCTGCTTTGGATGTATCACAGGCTTCCAAAATACTTACTGTGGCATAGATGCTTAAACACGGAAGGATTTTGCAAAGCAGTAAGTCTGACCAATTCACAGACTGCTTTCACACTACTAACACCAAGGAACAGGACCAAAAGGGAGTCAGATTGTAGAAAATATAGAGCAGCTCCACAGCAATTCCACAAAATACTTTGATTCACTTTTCTAGCGCCTCGGTGAAACCAACTTCTAGGAATACAAATACATAACTCACATCCTCCATTTTTATACAGCCCATCCATCAATTAAACTCTAATAAATTACAATTAAACAATTAATGACAATTCACATTTAGAGTAAACTTTTCCAGTTTTCAACTCTTCCCCACAGTTTGAGGTGAAGACATGTATTGGGTAGTATTAGACGTAAAAAGTCTATACATCTCTAGTAAACATGTGGATGGCCTAAGGGATATTTCCTACTTTTTGGGGGATAATCCACTTTCTCATTTTATAGTGAATTGGTAGATTTTTTGTTTAAAGAATAATCATTTTTGTTATACTAATCAAATGTTCAAACAAAAGCAGGGAACAGCCATGGGGGATCCTTTTGACCCCATGTATGTTAATCTGTCCATGGCCTTTTTTGAAATTTCATTCCTGTTTAGGCAGGAATTTATGAAGGAATGTGTACGTTTTTATTTCAGGTACATAGATGATTTGATTTTTATTTGCAGGGGGGGTCAAGATAGAGTAGTTAATTTTGTTGCTGGTTTACATCAGAATCCTTTTGGTCTCTCTTGTGATGGGTTACAACAAGGAGAGAAAGTAGTGTATTTGGATTTAATTCTAGAGGGTAGGAGTAGTGGTTCTGTTGTTACTAATGTACATAGGAAGTTTTTGGACGGTAGTCAGTACCTCCATGCTTCCAGCTGCCACCCTCCTCATTTATTAGCAGCTCGAGCTTCCACGTCTATCTGGGATCTGTAATGATGTGAACATTTTAAGACAGGAATTAAAAAAGTCAGTGGAAATGTTCTTAGAGAGAGGGTATGATTTGATGGTGGTGAATGTAGGGTTATGAATAGTTTGGTTCAAAATGAAACATCTAAGTGTGAAAAGGGTATTGTAAAACCCTGGGGAAATAGATTAAAGCAACATAAAAAAGAACAAATGTTTTTTGTTTACATGTACAATATTAAAAGTAAAGGGATTACAGATGTGGTTAAGTACTACTGGAAATATTTGTTACAAGATAAATTCCTGGCCAAGATTTTACCTGATCTTCCCTCATTGTCTTCCACGAAAGGTAAGAGTTTAAAGGACATGCTGGTCCATGGGGCTTTTATTATGCCATTGTCAAATATACAAAGGCCCTTAAAAATTTAGGGACCTTTAAATGTGGTAAATGTTCAATTTGCTCCACATTGTTAATTGTTTTAGCAATATTAATAATGTTAAATTTATATCTGGAGGGACATATACATGTGATAGTAAAGGGGTTATATATGTTTTACGTTGCCCCTGTGATTTGTTTTATGTTGGAGAAACAAAAAGGATGTTTTGTATTAGATTTATGGAACACTTGAGAGATATAAAATATTAGAGGGAAAACAAGATAATTTCTGCACATTTTAAAAGGGAACATAATAGTAATTGTACATTATTGCAGGGCTCTGTATTGGAACAAATTAACTACAAATGGGGAAATGAACAGTTATTGAAGGAAAAGTTGATGTATAAGGAATGTATTTATATTTTAAAATACAGAACACTGGTCCCTAAAGGACTAAATAATGAGTTAAATTGAAAAAGTTTAAATGTGAATTGTCATTAATTGTTTAATTGTAATTTATTAGAGTTTAATTGATGGATGGGCTGTATAAAAATGAAGGATGTGAGTTGTGTATTTCTATCTCTAGAAGGTGGTTTCACCGAGGTGCTAGAAAAGTGAATAAAAGTATTTTGTGGAATTGCTGTGGAGCTGTTCAATATTTTCTACAATATGACATCCCTTTTGGTCCTGTTTGTTGTTGTTTGTTGCTGAAACATTTTGGATTAAAGGTGGTGTTGTTTCATTGCTTTCCCACTACTGTTTTTCCTTGCTGGTGGCTGTAGCACGGGCAGCAGTCTCACTAACAAAATTATGTGCAAATACAGTTGTCCAAGTGAGTGGTTAATGCAAGTTTGTCATGTGCTGTACATCTGGAAATTAAACTGGCAGACAATTAACGAGGTAAAGTGGTTCAGAGAACCATTTTACTGAATTAATTTCTTCACAGGGAGGAAAAGAGAATGTCGACAAAAAGATGGAGTTCATCCATACACTCCTATAGCAATGGTCGCAGCTCATGCAGGTATTATTTGTAGAACCGTGTGTGTGTGTGTGTGTGTGTGTGTGTGTGTGTGTGTGTGTGTGTGTGTGTTTTGGAGCTTGCTTTCAGGCATGTTATTGAGTGTTTTCGTGAGTTGAGGGGCTGTTTAGGGGCTTGTTTGTTGCTGCTTGGATGTGTGTGTGTGTGTGTGTGTGTGTGTGTGTGTGTGTGTGTGTGTGTGTGTGTGTGCGTGCGTGCGTGCGTGTGTGTGTGTGTGTGTGTGTGTGTGTGTGTGCATGTGCGTGTGTGTGCATGTGGTTGCATGTGTGTGTGCTCGCTTGTGTACATTTTGAGGGCATGCCTTTCCTATCACAATGCATAAGATGGTAGGGAGAGCACTAGTGTTCAGTTCAAAGACATAGTAACTAACTACTAATGAGGTGTTACTTTGTGCAGCTTTACCTTATTTATCTCTGAACTGGAGGTTCTTGTACTTACACTAATTGACCAACCTGCATTAGCCAATTAGCACTAGTGGTTATAATCTTTTTGAATCTCAGGGATAATTTTGATCCAAGAACACAGATTGACTGTTCCATTATGAAATCACATTCAGACCAAAATATGACATTTTGGTACTCTGGCATATGAGACATGATGACAACAAAGTTATTCTGACAATGAACACTTAAAGATTGCACATACTGAATTAAAAGCAGTGTCAGTGGCACAACATATGCCATGAATGCCTTTGGTTTAAAAGGCTGTGGGTTCTATTCCTACCCCCAGGTAGATGGATTGCTGTCATTGTGATACAGCATAAGGGAAGTGTTGTACTCTTTTGAGCGAGTTGGTGGTCGACCAGGTGGATATAAAGGATACAATGGCACCTATCCAAAAGTGTAGGAGACATTCCCAAATGCTCTGGCCAAATTTTCCCTAGTAAGATAAATACCACCTCAGGTCTCCCCTGAAAAGAGGCTACCACCTTAGTGGGACTAACCTGGTCAACAAAGACAAAACAGTTTTCCTTTGGGAACGCAGATACATAACTTTGATAAGCTTCAGTCTTTTTTTCTGAGAAGCATTGCCTGTCCTGAGCTTGTTTATGCACATCATTGCTGGCCCATATGTTCATCTGCTACTTTTCAGCAAAGAATGGTTTGACTCTGAGTGCGTGAACTCAGAGGTCATAAGTACATTTTGTTTATAGTAACACTGTGAGATTTAAATATGAATTATTTAGCTGCTTCTGATATTTTATAATAAACACTACAGCTTGTGGGGAGGTAACAGAGGAATGCAAGGAATGAACACTGCCTTTAATAATTAGCTTTTTTTCCCACATTTCTTTAGAAGAGGGATATAAATATCTGTTTATTTGAAATCTTTTGGAAAAGCAGAGGTCAGGTCAATAAACTTATCCATGCTGAGCATGAAATAATTTCATTGTTGTTACTTGCCAAATACTTGGAAAAGTTATAGACCTCAAGACCTTCTGAATATTCTAAACAGAATAACAAAGGCACACAGCATGCTCTGTTCTTTTCATGCATGACCACATTCCTGGTGGCTCATGGGTGCCTAGATAAAGCATGTAGATATAGCAGTATAATTAAACAGATTTATGGTTATATGTGTCATACTTATGTACACCAATATATATTTTTATCGTTATTTATATAATTTCGTTGCATAACTGTCACTTTCAATGAGATATCTTTACAATTGAAATACCCCTTTTATTACAGACATTCTTTACCTTGCTATAAATATTCAATTACAATAACATGCACTTATGATGATGAACTGATTGAAGACTTTGTATTCCAATCACCCAAGTGTCTTTTTGATACCTTAATATATCTCTCATATTCAGAGATTTAGATTGGCCGAACACATATTTTTTCATTAATTAAAATAATTTATTGTGGTTCACTGATGTGAATATGTAAAGCATCCCAGATAGGCAGCTATAGTATATTGAGATATTATGTTTTTAGAGCAATAGTGACAACTTTAAAGCTTCCTGTTATTGATTTGTGTTTCCTATATGTGTATTGTATAGTTTGTATGTCTTTGTCATTTATTGTAACATTCTAATATGACAATCTTATATGTAGTGAACATTTTATATTTAGTGAACCATTTCCATTCATTAGATTTTGTAGTGAGCTTTTTTGCTGCACTATAACCTGATGTGATATTTATTTTTTTGACAAATTTGGATTGGATGAGTATAGTGCATCCTAATGAATGTAAGCGATACCTTTTGATTGGTTTTTGTAATATGCAAGGGGTTGTGGATAGGATGTGATAACTCCCTTGAGGATTGGGTAACTTTAAGTACATATTCTATTGTGATTGGTTGATTTTAATGTTTAGCTCTTTCTTGATATGCTGTTCTGATTTTAAATACCATATGCTGATTCTTGCTAATGGTCTGATGAAGCAGCCTGTTTAATCGTGAAAGTGCTGTGTCAGTCTATCCTGTCTTCATTCTTTTTATTGTTTACATTTTTGGAAGATTTACCATTCATCCTTGGCTCTAGTTCATTTTGCACATCTTCTATACCGTTTGTGACATCACAACCTAATACTCATTAAGAAAAAAAATACGTACATCATTACAATCAGAATATTGTTGGATTAAAGGTAAACAGGCTGCAAATACACAGAATGCTTATTATTATAGTTTTGTCTTAAGGTACTTAGCTACAGAGAGGGCATACTTGGCCTTCTGTATCTTGTATAAGGTGAGTTATCAGAATGAGGGGAGGGTTGGGAAATGTTAGTGCCATGTGCAAGCTGCAAGTGATTTATATACTAGCTCATACTCATCCTATGGACTATAAGGAGAACATCATGGTGTTACTGCCCCAGTAAGGGTCCATTTCCCTCTCCTTGGAAGCATTTGATGAGATTTTGTAAATGGTTTACTTTTATAACAGCGAAACACAGTGGTGCGATTGCTCATACGAGTGAATCGTAACCGTAAAACTTAAAACAGCGACAGTTGTACATGTTTGAAAATCAGCAAATCGAAAATCGATTTGCTGATTTTCGAACATTAATTTTGAAAAAATAATTAGATAAAGTGTACTGCAGAGGGGCAAGCCCCCCTGCACCCCCCTACTTTATTATTCTAACTCCGAGATCACACTATAGTGGGGAAAGGAACCATTTCCCGATCCCCACTATAGTGCAATCTGCCCTGGAATGCCGAATGTGCAATGAGCGAATCTCACTGTCATTCACTCAATGCACATTCGAACCTTTTTCCTTTTGGTGTTTGCAAACTTTGCAAACTGCCTTTCGGAAAATTGCTGTTCGCCCTTGTGCAATACGCACATGTAAAGGTAAACCTTTGTAAACAGTTCTTCAGGTTTCGTAAATTGTTTTAGTTGTAAGCTTTGGAATAATTTAAATTCAGTGAACTTAGTGCTTTATAGAATACCCAGCTCTGCTGACATAGGATTTAATGGTAATACATCACAGAGACATTGGTGTTGTCTCATTTATTTTTTATTTAACATTTATTTACCAGGAAAGTCTGACTTGGAACAAGCCAATTTTCAGCAGAGGCACAGGGAGGAACACTATGTACCTAAACAAGCACATTCAACAATTGAAACATCCACAGAGGAACACTCCAGATGCATGTCTTTGTAAGATCTGAAGAAGCTGGAGGAAACCCACACAAACATAGGGATGACATGCAGACTCCACACAGAAGGCACCCCAGATGAGAATCAAACCAGAGAACTTCTTGCTGTGAGGTAACAATACAAACTGCTGCACCATCCAAATTAATTGAATTACCTTGTGTGGGAACAGAACCCATAACCTTCTGTACCATAGGTAAGTGAGCTACCTGCTCCGGCAGGAGGAGAATGCATTCATGGACATACACTGCCAGTAATTTTGAACAACAAGATACCACTCTTAATGATTATAATATGGCTATCATTACGCTAATCTCATGGAACATTAATGAGGTTTCTAATCCATTCAAATACAAAAGAATCTTTTTCTTCTTCTTCTTTCGGCTTTTCCTGGTTAGGGGTTGCACAGCGGATCACCTGTCTGCTCTTGATTGGCAATGGAGTTTTACGGTGTTGAGTTGCCAGCCCGGCGCCCAACCTTCCACAGAAGGCACATGCACACACTCACACCTAGGGCCAATTTAGAGTGTCCAATCCACCTACAGCATGTCTTTGGGATGTGGGAGGAAACCGGAGCACCCGGAGAAAACCCACGTGACCACAGGGAGGACATGCAGACTCCGCACAGAAGGCACCCCAGCCGACAAATACAAAAGAATATTCTCCTAATTCTCCTACATAAACAAATAGAGCAATCTTTATTTGCTAGAGGAAAGCCATTAAAATATGAAGAGAGTTTGAAATTTCTTGGAAGGGCCTATTTCAAATGGGAAAAGATAGGTTGGGTTATAATTTTAGTTAATATGAATATTCTACTTGACATGCTTTCTCAGGTAGCAGACTCTGAAGGAAGATGCACAGCTTATAAAGGTTATATTTTATGTAGGTTTTTAACCATTACGTCTATATATTTACTCCCAGATACCCATGTAACTGAAGTAGTCAAGATGGTGAAGGACTAGGTTGCTTCTTAGGAAAGTTTAACTATTACACACAGTTCAAAGCAGATGCTAGACCCACATATTCTGGGGCACTTAAATGTAACCTTTGCTAAACCCCAAAGACCTCCTAGATGAAGTACACATAAATACTCTCAGCAGCCCCACCTGCACTGTTTGAAAACACTACCCACATCGGCACATACAGATGCATCTCATGCATGCCTTTCAACCTATTTGAACAAGAAATTTGGACAAAGTCTAAAATGATGGTGGGGACAAAGCCCTAAAAATGGGAACAGATTTTAAATACTATTCTTATAAACTTAGGCAGTTGCTAGAATAACAGGATTTGTGATAGCATGCAATTTCCTAAGGATCTAAAGTCTGAAACACAAATGCATGCCATTGTTTAGTGAATTCAATCCTTAGTGATTTGACAGCAAACCATAAATGTTATGAGGAACAAACCTAAAATATTAGGCAAAAATCTGGACATTCTGTGAAAATCTGGACAGTTAAGAGGTATGATCTCATGGAGCCTCAACTTCTAATACCATAAGGCAAGCCACCACACAATCCAACATTCTGGCAATTGGAGACTCTATTGTGAGACAAACTGTTGTCCCTCTCACTAGACTGAGTAAGGAGAAAGTCACAGTCAGTTGCTTATTAGGAGCTAGGATCCACCACATTATGCATGCACTCAGGTCATTAGACCACAAGTACCAGTATGACTCAGTCACAGTCCATGTGGATGTAAATGACCTGAGATGTACATTCCTAGAGTATATGAAAACAGACATCATGGAGCTCTCAGAGTATGTGTCCCAGGCTGGTATGAGCCTAGCATTCAGCAGCATTTTACCTTCTCCAAGGATGATGCCACAATACAAACAAAAGATGACTGACTTTAATAATTGGCTTAGTTTCTTTGTGTCATTCCAAGTGGGTGCAATGTTTGTCAGCATGAAAGGAGATGGTCAACAGATCACTCTCTTTGCCAGGGATGGTCTGCACCTCTCCCCTCTTGGTTTTCAAATATTAGCTAAAACATTGTCCTTCCCCATAGTGCCATTTCTAGGCAATGCCAAACTGAAAGTACTTCTGCCATAGCAAATCAAAACTAAGAGAAAATAACGGTGCTATTGCTCAATGCTAGGAATCTAAACAAGAAACTCCACTCACTAAAAAGCTCTCCTCACCCTAGAGTTGATGTCTGTGTGGTCACTGAAACATGGTTTAAAGCGTGGACTGCACACCAGCAATGCAAGGCTATCATGCTTTCCACATATTTAGATGGACCACTACACAGACAGGGACTAAAGGTGGAGGTGTCTTGATTTACATCAAAAATAAATATACCTCAATGCTGGTCAAGCAGGACAATGCATTTCAGCTTCTCTATGTTCAAATCAGCTTGGGCAAAATCCCAGACCACTTCCTTGTAAGCTATAGATCCCCCTCTATGACCCAGGAAACCTATACCATGTATTTAAACTTACTGGAAACACTCACCATCCAACCCAATACCATATTCATGGGTGACTTTAATTACCCCACTCTTAACCGGGAATCATATACGACACCAAAGATGCAGGCATAGAGATTTCTGGATTTTGTAAACACAAACTCCCTGGACTAGATTGTTAATACACCAGCCCGGGGTGCAAACATATTGGATCTGACCCTCACTAATATGGGAGAGTGCTGTACACCCCCTAGTGTAATGTCTCCTGTGGTAAGGTCAGATCACAAAATGGTCTTCTTTGTAGTAAAAATAAAACCAAGGACCCCAGCTAGCCTTTGAATAGTCAGGAACTATTCAAAGGCTAATTTCCTACTATTAAGTGATAACCTGTCAAAATGTTAAGTCCCCCATAAATGCTGAGAATACTGCTGCCTACACAAAACTTTTTACAAATACAAGCATGTTAGTAGATGTATAGAGGCAGCTGTACTAACCAGGAAGAAGTTGAAAAATAACCTAGTGGAATCACGACATCAATAGGTTGTATAACAGAGGGAAAAAAATCATGATAAAAATTAGGAGGTGTAGCACCTAGAAGGATAAACGCACTCTCACCAAACTAAACAAACAACTCAGGGGACAATTAATGTCTACCAAAGCCAAATTTGAGGTAAATTTGACCTCCCAGGCCAAGGACAACCCCAAGGCATTCTTTAGCTATGTCCGCAACCTCAAAGGCAATACACAATTTTGTGTGGAGCTCATTGTTAATGGAGCCACCTATACTGAGCCAGAAGATGTAGCAAATCTACTGGTCAACAAATTCATCTCTAACTTTGCCTTTCCCTCCCTTTCAACCTCCCCTCAGGAAATACTATCAAATATAACTTCCCCCACTATCACTAAGGAACAGGTTTTCAATGCTCCCTCTAAGGCCAAGAACACTGTGTCAGTAGGTTCAGATAATATCACAGGATGCCTTCTAAATAGCATGGAATATGACCTATCATCCCCTCTGGAATTGCTATTTAACTGTAGCCTCCAAACAGACTTCATGCCTCACGAATAGAGACCAGCAGCAGTCATCCCTCTGCACAAAAGTGGGACATCTACAAACATTGGAAACTACAGACCCATAAGTCTCACTGGTCTCATATTCAAAGCCATGGAAATTATCAGTAGTGACACAGGAAACCTCCAGACACTTGACCCAATCCAGTTTGGTTTTGTCAAGGGCAGGTCATGCTTACTCAACCTGGAGGACTTCTTTGAGAATGTCACCAAAGCAATGTATGAGGACAATGTGGTTCATACTGCCTACCGTCACCTGGGCAAGATATTTGACACAATACCCCACTCAGGCATTGCTGACAAACTCAAGGGGTTAGGTTTAAACCCTTAAGTTAATCAGTGGATAGCCAGCTGGCTCACAGACAGGACCCAGAAAGTTAGAAATGGGGAGTTCACCTCCACAAAGAGGTTAGTCAGAAGTAGAGTCCCTTGGGATCAATCCTGGGACCGATCCTTTTGGCATTTATTTCTCTGAAGCCAAGGACAATATCAGTGGCCTCTGGCTTAGTAGATTTACAGATGATTGCAAATTAGGAGTAGTCATAGAATCCTCAACTGACACTAATGTTCTCCAGGAAGGGCTGACACAAATAAATAACTGGTGTCAGAGGTACAGACTAAAACTAAATGCTAAGAAATGCATAATAGTATCCTTTGGGCAGTCATCCACCCCTGGTAATTATTGTACTGACAACACACTCCTAAGACTTGACCCAGTAATCAGGGACTTGGGGGCACAAATAGACAGTAATCCAGCCTTTGGCCATCACATGTGTACAGTAGTGAGGAAATTAATAATTCTATGTTGTGCAACGTATAAACAAAGATATGGCATCTAGGTCCAAGAAGGTCACTGTTCCACTGTATTCGGCATTCATTAGTCTTAACATTGAGTACAATGCCCCCTTTGGTATGTACCTTACCAAGCAAATTCAACATTTGGAACATCCACAGAGGTTCCTCACTAAAAGAGTACAGGGCATAAGTAAAATGTCCTATGCAGACCACCTCGAGGTCCTATCCCTGTATTCTGTCCTCTACAGGCTTTTGAGGGGAGATCTATGCCTGGCTTATGGGGCACTGTCATACCCCACTCTGATGGACTTCCAGCATAGCTTCAAAAGAAACAGCATCAGAATTACCCATTCTAAAGACTTAAACCTTGCCTGAGATATAAATAGGACCTCCTAGAGAGACAGATATGTATCCCAGAGACTATTCCGTCTCTGGAACAGGCTTCCCATCTGCGTCTATATCACGTTATCGAAAGTTTACTTAATCAAATCAATAAAGGTTTAACTTTATTGATCGATTAAGTAAAACATCGAATAATGTAAAAAAAAAAAAAAAAAAAACTAAATGGCGTAGACAGGGGGACAAGCCCCACCTGCTCCCCCCACACCCCCCTACTTAAATATACCAACTCCAAGACCACACTACATTGAGGTAAATGGAAATCTTCCCTTAAGGAGATTTCCGTTTACTTGCACGATGTTCTTCACTTTCGATATTGTCGTGCCGACAATATCAGACTCGATATTGTCAGTTTACGACAACATGAAGTAGACCCTCCCATCCTTGTGAAGCAGAATTCCTCCCTAATGCAATTCGAGTGTAACTTAAACAATTGGATGGAGAACAGGAAATTCATCACTGGTTTGGCACCTGTGTCTCTAATGGACACAGGATGCCTGCAAATGTTTCATCCCCCAAGCCCCTGCTTATAATACCAAGGGTACCAGAATTTGTCAGAGATTTGGGATGCATGGTTATGCTTAAAAAGGCCCTAGTGGTCCTTAGCCTAGTACACACCTATGAACCTATAAACCTAGGAAAGGTTTTCTATCCCATATTGTACTGTCGCAGGTGAATGAGACACAGCATATACAACTTCTTTCACATGTGATTCCCCAAGAGGTTGAATTAGTATGCAAAATCTTTCAAAGGGATAAGACACTGAGATCAGATGGGTTACCTCTTGAGATATATCACACCTCCATGGGAAATTTCTTTGACCCAAATGGTTGAGGGGTTGGTATAATTGTTGAAGTGTTTACCTTGCAGTCACAAGGTACAAGATTTGATTCTCATCTTTGAAAGGGAAATTGACAAGATGTAAAATGTCCCACAAGGGTAGCTAGCCTAGTATTTGCCTATGAATCTATTGTAAAGCTAGCAAATGTTATCCTTCAAGAAGTTATCCCCGCCCTTGGAAAAAAGCCACAGCATTGGTATTTCTAAAATCTAATAAGAAACCTCTATAAATAGCTCCCTGTCAGCCCATTTCAATTCTTAATCATGATTGCAAACTGTGGTACTTTTGGCACATAGATTAGCAAAGATAATTCCATACCGCATTCATACTTATCAGATGGACGTTATAGAGATAAGATCCACATCAGATAATTTACTTAAAACTTCTTTAATAGTCATGGATGCCTGCAAGACAGCTATCCATCTGCTCTAAGTGAGTGTCAATGCTGAGAAAACATTTCATTGAATCAGTTGGGATTATCTGATTTGTAGGATTTACCAGGGATCCACAGCTCAAATAAGAAGTAATTCTAGGCTGTCCTGAAGTTTTTATATTCATAGGGGCATGAGACAAGGTTGCCCCCTTCTCCCTCAAGAACTCCACACTGATGGGGTACAATATTGGTACTCAAATCATACTAGATAGACCTATACGCAGATGATCTACTTTTGTATTTGATTAACTCAGAGTAGGAACTTCAGTTAACTTTTTAAGTACTTAAAAGATTTGGCTGCCTGTCCAGGTATAAGATAAATAGGTCAAAGGCAGATGCAGTGTGCATCTCATTTTTTCCTCTCCAACAGTCAAAAATTGCATGACTTATTTAGGAGCACAATTCACTACTACCCTTCAGGGATTAATATATACAATTTAATGGGTATTTTTATCAAGGTAAGACCCTGATTACTAACTGAAAATGACTTTGGAAACACCACAGATGGTGCAAGCAATTAACTTGCTTATTTTGCCTCATAGTATGCAGCACAGGGAATCCCAGCACCTAGTGGCAAACCCACAAAGCAAGCACACAATTCCTACAGACTCTTCCCTCAGTTCCAGGGTAAGCTGAGTCTGTGAAGTGTTTCAGTACTGGTTTCAGTTAATTATAAAAACACCCCTATATCATGGGCCAACTTCTCAGTCATATGTACTGGATGTCTCATATAAACAGTTCTAACTTCTTAGTGAAGGAGATTACAGGTTTTAACTGAGTAAGGTAGACTACAAAGATTATCCCTGTTTTGTTTCCTGGATTTTGGATACCAGACAGTTTTTTGTAATAAAAGTACAATAGATAAGACATATAAATTGTTCTCATCCTTGAAAATGGTCAATAAATTTAGGCTGATCTGAGAACAAGAACTGAAGACCCCTATATCACTTAGAGCCTGGGAATGTATGGTAGCTGTCACTAGCTATGCAGCTAAAGGTAGAAAATTTAGATTATTTTTGTTGCAGTGCTAATTCAAATATTGTTATACTCCAGCAAGGCTTGCATGGATTTTTCAGATGGCCCATTTAACCTTTGGAGGAGTTATAGGCAGGATCCTGCTGACTGGCTACATATTTTCTGTGACTGCACTTTACTATATCAGCACAAATGGGATATGAGGGAAGTAAGTGAGTGGATTTGGAGAGGTGACACTGAATTCTCCCCTAGGGAATTTTTGCAAGGGGAGATTAAATTACCTAACAAAAACATATATCACCAAAAATGGATGCAAAGAGCTCCACCTATGCTTTTGGAACTTAAAAATGTAATGGGAAAGCTCCATGACTTGGAAATGAGATGGGGTAACCTCATTCTGGGTAAAAAATTAATAAAGAAATGGGATATTCTTAAAGAGTGGCTGTGCTCATTTAGTAATATCTTGCTGAGAATACCTTTTTTAAAACCCTTATGTTCCTTTTCTCTTTATCTAATATGTACTATAAGCACTCATTCGAATTCTTAAAGCCGTAGTACATCATGAAGGTCTAAATATAAAATTGTCTATTATTAATAAGTAGCAAAGAATTAATTCTGAAAATTAGTGGCGTGGATATCTTCTGAATTAAGGACAGGTATCCCTTTACTTGGTCTCCTTTGTTTTTTTGTTTGTTCCTAATCAGATTTAGTGTGTTTTTCTTCTATTTGTGATATGATATGTGTGAGTATACTGTATATTTTGCAAGTTTTTAGAATTTTACTGTTTGAAGCTCTGTTAAATGAAAGAGTTTCACATGAAAAAAGCAGACCAAAACAGAATATAGTGATCATATCAAAGTTGTTCCTGAGACAGGATGTCTAGAAATATGGGTGTACCTCAAGATTTACCTAAAGAAACATGTCATCTGGGTTAATCTGGAGAAATAGAATCTTGACTATTTTGAACATTGTTCCAAATATGAAAATATAAGTGTAATAAGTACTCAGCTTGAAGGTATAATGCATGCATTTGGTTACACTACCTGCACCCACTGACTCAGGGAAATAGTCACTCACACTTCAGCTGTTTAAATGTGCTAATTTCAAGTTTACAAAGTCCTGCAGTATTTATTTATTTTAGTTTGTTTATCGGGGTAGTACACTGAACACTATAGATCATTTGGTGGCACAGCCTGGGTGAATAGATTCACAAATTAGGAAAACAGAACAAATTCACAAACACAGAGTAATCACAGAAGGTAGATAACCCCATAGGCAATTAATACAATATGTAAAAAGTATTAGCAGAGTAGAAAATTAAACAGGAATTAATTTTAGAAGTAAATTTGTGAAGGAAGCTGCAGCTGAGAATAGAGGGTCAAAGTAGAAGTGATGCAGGTGAGGAAGGAGTTAGGTTATGAGTCCAGTGGAAAAGCACTTGCAGTCAGATTTTTGATGAAGGTGTCTTTTGAGTTGAGCTCTGAAGGTGGGGAAAAAGGAGACTTCTTTAAGATGAAGGGGAGAGGATTGCCAGAGTTTGGGTGCTGCAAGAATGGAGAAGGAATGGTTAGTACAGGTGCAGTTCTATTTGCGGTGTCTAGAGTGAGGAAGTTAATTGGGAGATATTGCAGAGGTTGTAGTGGGTGGTTTTATTATGGAATTTGGCTGCAAGAGGTGGAAGGGCACCTGGTTGAAGAAGTTTGAAAACAAAAGACCCTAGGAGCAGCTCAAGTCTGTAGGAGATTGACAGCCATTTGGTCTTGGAGAGGATGATGCAGAGGTGTTCCTGAGGGGAGGAATTGGAAATGAATTTGAAGATTTTGTCTTCAATGGACTGTAGAGTGGATAAATAAAAATCTTACATAGTTTTTCAGGAAAATCAGGCATTCAGTTTACTCTAAGGTGGTTCAATAGTTGAGCTAGTACACTTAATTAGTAACAATGTGAGGGTAAAGGGGAGGGACACAACTCCTTCCCTATAAAAAAAGATGCCAACATTATTTTCTGTTGATTTTAAATTTAGTATTTAACTTAAATAATAATTTTTATAAACGGGATTAGATCAGTCACATTGCTGTATGATTTTGTTAAATATCTACACATTACTTCCTTCTTGAAATTTAGTGTTAAATACTCATATGACTCCATTGAAGTCTTAGATGTTCTAATTAATAAGAGTAATGATGGATTACTTTCCACTACTCCGTTCAAGAAAGTATGTAAATGAACAATATCTTACAACAGTCAACTATGCACCCTCGTCATATGCATGAATTTTTTTTTCAAATTGCATTTTCTTTGAGCTGCCAGGCTTAATGATAAGGATGTTACTATGAGTAGGGTTTTTAATGATATACATGAAGATCTTTAGATAGGGGATATCCTAAGAATGAAGTTGATGAAGTGTTTGCAGATGTTTGTAGACATAGAAATGACTTTGCTAAGCCATTTTTTCAGAAGCTATGATGTACTAATGGGAATAGGATGTTAAATAATACTAATGGTAAGATGAATTTAACATACTCTAGTGACAATGGTCTTGTCTGTGACATTAGTAGACAAAAATTGGTTGATATTAATGGTTGATGACAGATTTAGAAAATTATTAGGTGAACAACCTAGATTTTGTTTTAAGAATAGTCCCCTCTCAAACAGAGGCTTTGTTATATGTTTGATAGAGCTATGCCTCATTTTGTATGTCATAGAATAGGCCCTTTTGCCTGTAGCGCCTATAATACATATTGATATATTTACACTACATCCACATTTATTTACCCTAATATTGGTTGTGCTGACCGCCTTAAAAAACTCCAGCTATACTCTGTCGCATATCGTCTGCTCAGAGGCGATCTCTGCTTAACATAGAAGGCCATGTCAAACCCAGAGCTGTTGGGCATGCTACACTTAAAGAAATCCCAATCCCTCAGAGCCACATGCTCCAGGGATCTAAACCTTGTCATCACAATAAACAAAACATGCTGGAGGGATAGGTTCCTGACCCAGAGACTCCCCAGACTCTGGAATAGATTGCCCATACATGTCAAGCAGAGTGCCTCTTTGGCCCTCTTCAAAAGGAACCTTGAAGATTGGATGGGAGAAAGGAAATTCACCCCGGGGATCATGTCAGTCGCCCTGCTAGACAGGGGTCCAGGGAAATAAATAGTGTGGGAAGAAATAGCCAGAATTGTTATGGCTAGGCTTGTATAGGCCCTAGGGCTGATAGCCTAGTACCAACCTATCAACCTATGAACCTATGAACATGTATGCTAACTGTAAGAGCAATGATCTAGTATATTTAGCGATATGTAATATATACAGAAGTTTTTATGTTGATAAGACCAATCACACTTTGAACAAACGCATATTAGAACATCTGTATGACATTAAAAAAGAGATGATGTCAAATGTATTAGCAAAACTATATATATATATATATATATATATATATATATATATATATATATATATATATATATGTATATACAAAAGTAAACCAGTTCCGATAGAACACTCGAGTGATGTTGACAGTAATCCACACAGATGTGTTGCATAGAAATAGTAGATTTATTGAGTGCACTTTCATCTTGGAAACCAAGACTTCATCAGAAAACAGTTACAATTCAAAAACACAGTGCTTTTATACCCTTGAGCTAATGAAATAATTAATTAGCAATCAATATATACATGTACTAGTATATTTCATTGTATTTTTATAGCTTCATTTACTTGTAGTTTTTTAAAACATTTTAAAATCATGAAATATTGATATGCTGCTTTAAGTATGACAGGGGAGATGTATAATTGATTGCTAATTAATTATTTATTATTTAGGCTTGTTTGCTTCCAGTCAGTGTGTAGATTGCCTATAATTAGAATTTCTTTATTTATGTTGCTGTGTAGCAAGGGCAGAATTTCTTCTGGTGTGGCTAGAGTGTTTCCAGCGGGGTTATTAAAGCCTATTAGGCAGTGGATTTTGATATTGTTGTGTTTTAGATGTTGAATTTTTGAAAGAAGGGGAGCAGCCAGTAATCACTGATTCAGTCATCAAACATTTGCACCGCTCCTCAGTCATGACTTCCACTTTTCTTTGATATAGATCCTGACTACATGCAGAGCATTTTTACTGAAGATATTAGCAACACTTAATTGGATAGCCAAATATGTAACAAGCATACATCACTCTGGATCACTTGGTGACATTGTGATGCACAAAACATATACCTTAAAAGCAACTTGTATGCCCTAGACTCTATAATGTATACTTGTTGCCTGCTACAGCCATTCCTGAGAAGTCCTTTAACATGCTGTAGTCAAATAACATATTGGCATCTTTTAGATCTCACAGATACCTGTCCACTTTTATAAAATTAAAAAATATCTGAAACAAAATATAATGTTACAGCTTCCTTCATCCCGTTCTATAAGAAAGAATTTTGTTGCAGTTTATTCTTTCATTTGAATAAAACTCATTCTGTTTACCTACTGGAAGATTCTGCAGACCAAGTTAATTGCTTCTGATCACACAAAAGTTACATTATGTAATGGGATGTAGTAGCTTTGTGTATTCCTTTATTGTAGCAGTACCAAAGTTAAGATTTAAATTATCATTGTTGCATGCAGCAGCAGATACGATTAACTCAAAATGTTTGTAGCAGAACCTTGGAAGATTTCAGACCTCATCTTTTGAAGCACACATTTTTATGTGATCTGTTGATCTCCAAAAGAGCATTAGCATTAACATAGGTAAAGACGTAGGCTTTCATCTTAACTGCCATCTACCTTCCAAGTGACTTAGTTGTAAAACTTAGATAAATATCTGATAGCTATGAGCAGGGAGACTCAGACAGGTCACCATGACTGATCTCCTCCCACATCACAAACAGAAAATTACTCCCACACCTGTAATACTGAAAGCATTGCAAATTCAAACAAGCAAAATGCAAAGGCTCATAAAACACACAAATCTTTTTTGGTTTACAAGGGGGCAAGCACCCCCCAGCATTCCCTGTTGTGAAGGCAAACACTCCCCCATACACACACACACACACACACACACACACACACACACACACACACACACACACACACACACACACACACACACACACAATCTTTGGCAAGTGTGAGGTTGCAGAAACTCAGACAAGAGAGAAAAGGTTGAAAATAAATGCAAAACTCACATTCTCCATCCTCTCCAAGGGTAAGACAGCATGTACAATATTCAGTCAGTACTGCCATTTCCTTAACTTGACACAGAGTAACAACCATCTGACCATTGCTATATCAGAATTAAAAAAATAGTATGTTTCTCATTTTAGATTATAACTTGAACCACTAAAACTTCTGCATCTATTATGGGTCGCAGATATTGTATTTATGCATTTTATTTGCATTTAGTAAACATATGAGTCCTCTGGAGTTTATTACCTTTTTTCAGGCATTGCCTGTGCAAATAAAAACATAATTACAGCAGGTTAAATAAAAGCAATGTTTAGGCAACTGAGCTTGAAATTCAAGCCTCAGAAGGAAAAAGCATGTTATGTGCAAACTGCTGAATTCATGTTTACATCAGTTTTAGCTCCAAGAAGACCAGCTGGCTTGTAGCTGGTCATTCAGAAAACATATTTAACAACAGTCATTGATAGATACCCTAACATATTACTGAATCGCTGTACATGTTCTTCTAGACGAAAGTTGCTGGTGTCAAAACAAGCTGTGCATTAAGTGTTCAGTCATAGGGAGCATCTATAGCTTCTGAACTTACAACAAAGTGATAAGCATATAATACTTAAAAAAACTGCAGAGAAAATGTATTCCTTTATAAGAAGAAAAGTAAAAAGAATACCTACCACTTTCATTAAATGTCTCAACAAGTCAGGTAATTAAACTGTAGGTATATTAAAAATAACAGTGATATTTTTATAAGCTGGTCATAAAATCTATGTCTAACACTTCATAAACAAACAAATTTGGAGTATATGACCACTAGTAGGGCTTGCTTATGCAAGTTCCTAAAACAGCACAAAAATATGATTTACCAATTTTCCACTTACAAGCAGCGTGCATTGAAATATGATAACTTCGGCATATATTTAACTAGCGGAAAACATTAACTTGTAACTAAAAGGTTACTTTGTGTGCTCATATTTCGATCTTATATTATTTTCTTGTCTTGTACAGGCACTTTTGTAATATCGACTAACACATTGATACATTCAGGACCGTGTTAGGCATAACCCTCCTAGTTTGTTCACAAGTTGCTAGATAGTGCTAGCAAAAAAAACACACATACTGTGTAATAGTTTAGAACAGGATTAAAGCTATAAGCTGCTTGTGACCTTCAGCTAGACAGCTAACTCACAGATAGGACCCAGGAAGTTAGAATTGGGGAGTCAACCTCTACAAAGAGGCCAGTCACAAGCTGAGTCCTTCAAGGATTGGTCCTGGGACGACTCCTTTTTGGCATTTACTTCTCTGAAGTCATGGCCAATGTCAATGGCCTCTGGCTGACTAAAGTTGCAGATGATTGCAAATTAGGAGTTGTCATTGAATCCCACACTGACACAAATGATCTCCAGGAAGGGCTGACACAGATAAACAACTAGTGTAAGAGCCATGGACTAAAACTAAATGGTAAGAAATGCATAATAGTATCCTTCAGGAAGTTATCCACCCTTGGTAACTATTCTATTGACAAGAGTTAACCTGATATTCAGAGACTTGGGGGCATACAGTAATCTAGCCTTTGACCATCACATGTCTACAGTAGTGTGGAAATCATTGTATGTTGTGCAACTTATAAACAAAGATATGGCATATAGGTCCAAGGAAGTCATTGTTCTACTGTATTCGGCATTCATCAGACTTATCATTGAATACAGTGCCATCTTTGGTATGTACCTAACTGGGCATGTTCAACAATTGCAATGTCTACAGAGGTTCCTCACTAAAAAATACAGACTGTAACATGTCCTAAGCAGACCCCCTCAAGGTCCTATCTCTGTATTCTGTCTCCTACAGGCTGAGAGAAGATCTATGCCTGGCATACAAGGCATTGTCAGATCCCACTCTGATGGACCTCCTGCATGTCCACAAAACAAACAACACCAGAATTACCCATTCTAAAGACTTAAACCTTGCCTGTGATATAAATAGGACCTGCTAGAGAGACAGGTATGTATTCCAGAGACTACCCCTTCTCTGGAACAGACTCCCCATCCATGTGAAGCAGAGTTCCTTCCTAACTCATTTAAAGTGTAATTTGGACAATTGGATGGAGAACAGGAAATTCATCCCTGGTTTGGCACCTCTGTCTCTAATGGATACAGGCAGCCTGTAAATTGTTAATTTGCCAGGTTCCTGCTTGTAAATGCTTAATCTCCCAAGCCCCTAATTAGAGTTACCAAGGGTACCAGAACTTGTCAGAGATTTGGGATGCATGGCTAGCATTAAAAAGGCCCTCATCGTTGTTAGCCTAGTAAGCACCTATGAACCTATGATAGCTTTTTCAAGGACTGTATGAAAGTAAGCTGCGTCTAATTTAATTTGCTAGCCAAATACATGTCAAGGATACCCTTAGCCCTGGTAATAAAGTGATTCACTTTTGTTGTATAGAAATGAAACTAATGGATTAGTTCAGTTTTCAATGTGATTTTTATTTAGAGTGATTCTATGGTGATTTCTCTTGTTATTCACTGGTAGGATTAGTAATACATACAGTTCTTACTATTATGTAAAGAATGCAGCACTATTTACAAAATCTTATAAATCTTCTTCTTCTTTCGGCTTTTTCCCGGTTAGGGGGCACCACAGTGGATCACCTTGTCTGCTCATGATTGGCAGTGGAGTTTTACGGTGTCGAGTTGCCAGCCCGGTGCCCAACCTTCCACAGAAGGCACAAACATGCACACACTCACACCTAGGGCCAATTTAGAGTGTCCAATCCACCTACAGCATGTCTTTGGGATGTGGGAGGAAACCCACGCGACCACATGCAGACTCCGCACAGAAGGCATCCCAGCCGAGGATCGAACTGGAGAACCTCTTGCTGTGAGGCAGCAATGCTAACCACTGCACCACCATGGCCGCCCGTTTACAAAATCTTATAAATAATGTTTATAAATCATTCTTACAGAGGTGGTAATCCTGAGTTATAATGTGAAAGCCAAGTACTTTGAAAGGGTAATACGGACACTGGGGAATTTACAGTTTACTAACTTTCTGGCCTATTATTTGCCTTATCTGTTCATAATTGCAAAGTTGCTAACAGTTGCTTCATCAAGGGATAAAAACTATTATCAATATAACTGTAACTTTTCAGCGTGCAGAACTGTCTACATTCACTTCAGATATATGGACTTGGCACACTGTGCCAAACATACCTGTTGCAGACAAGACACTTAAGTTAGCTAAAGCTGCTCTGGCAGCAGTTCAGCAGAGGTGAAAGAGAAGCACACAGAAATAATCCATAGACATACAAAAGCAAATAATGAACCTAAGGCAGATGAGTTAGGTAATAAGAATGGGAAATAGTATAGATGATCCTCTATGAAGAATGATTATCCAGTCCAAAAAATAGATGGATGATATATAGTATTATTTGTACAAAGCATAACAATGTTGCCTACTGTTTTGAGTGCTTTTTTCTATTCTGTGATTTAAAGAATTTGGTAGAAAGCCTGAAATACTCTAAGGATTTGTAAATTTTTAGAGATCAGTAAAGAATAGAAGCTATTTTTTCATTTAATTGCTTGTTTGTTTGAATGTGCATTGTGTAAAAATTAACTGCTTGCTCAGGGCGTTAATTAATTGAGTGTGGATGAAGCTGTACCAGAAACAATAGATTGATTAATCACTTCTTATACACACTATCAGGAAAGAATTCAAATTAATAATCAAACACCATCTGCTACCTATTAATTAATCTGCTTTTAATGTCCTCTCATTTGAAGAACACTGGAAAATTGGAAGAACTGCAAGAACACCCGATAAAAATCACAAGTACTTTGAATTAGTAAATGAAGACAGAATTGCAAAACAGTTAAAATCTGTTAGGAGAATGCTGATGAGAGACTTACTACACATGGAAACCAAAGATAAGTGTTTTAATTTATATGAATCAATCTAAGAATGAAAGCTGACCAGTAGTACAGCAACTGTTCACTTACAAAATTATGTGAAGACGATAAAGTTAGAACGATTATAGGATAACACTATTTAGATGACATTTTTTAAATCTCAGTCTTTTCCCTCTCCTGTAATCCAGTCTCAAGAATAATACAAACAAGAAAATCATGCTTTCTGCCTGCAGTTTCTCAATGCAAAAGTCTGACTTTTTGTAAAACCTAATGATCTCATCATCTGTGACATCAAGCAGGCTATGAAGGTAGCTACATTTCAAATTTAATTGATTTTGAGAAGAAAGGGTAATTATGCAGATCATAGATTCTAGCTATATGGTCAATAAAAAGTTTTTAAATACAGATATGGCTTGAAAAATAGAAACTACAGTTCTGAGCCTGAACAAAAGCATAAATAAGCTTCAGTTTCAATATTAATATTAATATTTAAATGTAACTTGAAATTAGATTTAAGAGATGACCAACAAAAATCAAAAGATGTCTTTGAAAAGACAAAAAAAAAAAAAAAAAAAATAATTCTTCTGCAAGAAAAAGTCCAGAAAATAGGAAGTCAAAGTACTCTTGCTATAAGTAACTGGATTGATACTGCCACAGTAAATTTCATACCCACTACAGTATACTTTGCATTCTCATAAAATTATACTAGGAAGGAGCAAGCCTTGACTGATAAAGCCATGCAACATGACAACGACAACCATGCCATTGTGTGTATAAATGGCAGAAATGCTAACCACTTAAACTGTTGCACAGATGTTAGTACTAGAGAAAGTTACAATATTACTGCTATTTCTGTTCTAGGTATGGTTCTCTTTGGACATGTCAGAAAAGATACATTTATTTTTTGCCTGGTATATATGCTGCTATTATGCTTTAATGCATTTTTTCCTTAAATATATATATTTTTTTGCAGCTGTGAAGACACTGTCTGTATTAAATGACTAAGTATTGCTAAGCTGAGGTTAACAGTTTTTTCAGAAAAAAATGTTATGAAAATTACAGTCTAAAAACAATTTAGGAAGTTATAAGTTATTTATGATTAAAATGTTAATCCAGAACAGAAATAGGGAAGACAGTGAAGGAAGAAGTTGCAA
The DNA here is from genome assembly GCF_019279795.1 of Protopterus annectens. NCBI lineage: Eukaryota > Metazoa > Chordata > Ceratodontiformes > Protopteridae > Protopterus > Protopterus annectens. The sequence continues at coordinate 662,226,729 of NC_056736.1, read as the reverse complement.
ATATAAATAAAAAATAGCAATAGTATGAAACTGCATACAGCTTTTGACTAAATATATAGTGGAAACACTGAAAATTAGGAATGCTATAGTCTACATATAGTAGATTTTGTTGCCATATGTTGAAAACCTGAAACAAGATAAAAATAACAGAAAGGGAAGAAACATACCAAAATTGTAATGCTCCACCATTTTATGCTTTTTGTAAGTAAATTAATGGGTTTACTGTACCATATTTCTGTTTTATGATTCAATTTTTTGTGAAAAAATGTTTTAATAGGCACATTGCTTTTCTAGCATCTTAGATGCACGTCTACATATTTACTACACACAGAGATGCTTTATGGCAGAATTCACACAAGGTTCTCCAGTGGACAGATTCCAATGTAGACACCTGCTGAGTGAGTGTTTTATTCCACATAACCCCCCCCCCCCCAGTTTCTGGAATGACCACTACCTGCCTTCAGTTTCATCCAGTCCATCTTGGTACTCCCTGTACCAACTGCTATTTTCTCATGATCTTTTTTTAGAGGGCAGAACCTTGTGGCTACTCAATCTTAGGACCATAGAATGAGGACTCAGATAGGGAGCTGTGGACAGGAGCTATTATAAAATCCTTGGCTTGTCACAGTCTCTAACTGGGGGAGAGCTATTCAATTATGTCAGCATGTGTGCTACACATATCCTCATATCATGCCCTGGATATTTGCCATTCCCCATTGCTACAGCTGGGAACCCGTGAGGCCTCTGATTTCCATCAGAATCTGCACAGGCCATGATCAATCTCATGCCTTTCCCTGGGATGGGGGGAGCTGGCTAATGGCTGCTTCATCTTATCCTCCCATCTAACTCTTCTTGGTGCCCATGTCTGTTTTTGAACCCAGGTTGCTAGTGACACAGATGAACACTGTGCCCCTCTGCCAGTGAACCAGCACTAGAGGGTGAGTATTTATATTAACGTCCTTAATACATTGAAAGTGGACCATGAATTCTGACAGAATATATGTTGATTTATGTCTTCCTTTTGACAAGGGGTACACTTTGGATCCTTGGTTAATGATACTGAGCCACAGTCCTTATCTGTCTGAAGAAGAGACATACAGTAAAACACAGAAGTTGACCAGGAATGTGGCTGAGCATGACTTTATTTTGCTGAAGTCTTAATTCTGGTGTTTAGATAAATTTGAGGGGAGCTCTTCAGTACAAATTTGCTTGGGTGGTCACGTGTTTGTGCAGTATTGCACAGCATGGTCAAAATTTATCATGCTGACTTCATAGTCTGGGGAATTAGATCACCCACCAGAACTGCACACACCTAAACAAGAACATTGGAGAGGTAATGATGATGATGATGGCAGTCAGAAAGTTGTTTAGGAGGAAGAACAGCAGCATGTGGGAGGATGACATGTGCAGTATGCCCAGACACATCTGGAAGAAGCCTATGACCCATGAGATGCCTCACACTCAGTCAGTATGGAGATGAACATCATGTTCACACACTGACTGTTACTGGGACATCATCTAATACAGGACACTGACATATGCATGTTCCGAATGCTTATAACATTCTACATAACCATACATTTTATTCATAGCTAACCACTTACATATGCACAGCTGTCACCATCTGATCATACAGCACACCAAGGCACATGCACCATGCAACATAGGAAGTTATAATTTATTCCTTACTGCTATTTAATTATCCTAAGTTTTAAACATGCTCTTATTACATCTATTCCAAAAGCACCATGCCTTAACACAGCAGCAGATTATAGACCTATTACAAATCTCTGCCTGATGGCCAAAATATTACAGAAACATAATTACATTCAACTACTATACTACATTCATAACATATTATCTTCTGACAGGCAACATGATTTCTACACCAAATATAGTAAACTAAGAGCAATAACTATGATTATGCTTCAAATGTACTTTAACATGGAGAAAGGCTTATTAACTGGCATTATTTTGTTACTTAAAAAAGGTCTCCAAAACAGATAACCACAGCTTATTAATGCTCAACTGGACTGAATATGGATCTCCACAGAAGTAACCTCATGGTTCTCCAATTACAATTGATGACTCAATATTCTTTTTCTGAATCAGGTATATTTACTACGGAAGTTCCACATGGATTAGTCCTAGGACAGCTACTGTTTTCCTTATATATAAACAGTGGACAGTGGGACTTGCCACGGCTAAATCTTAACATGTATGCAGATAACATAGTGCTAACAACAAGTTACAAGTTTAGTTACAACCTAACTGCTGCCTTGCAAAATTATTTTGCTTTGATCTGGAAATGGATTGCCACTAACAAAATTGAGTATAAATAACTGCCCCGATATTTGGATCTCTAAAAGATTAGCTGGAAGCTCACTTTCATGTCTTATCAACTCAACATGGACATCAATCCTCTATACTAGGTAGCAAAAAATATCTTGGTATACTTACAAATTATTCTCTTTCCTTTTTTGACCACACTGAGCACACTGCTACTAAAACCCTACATCAGCTCCGGGAAGCCCACAGTATATCACATTTATTCACAATCAAATCAAGAAAGGACACTGCTGTTAGCATACCGATTCCAAGAATACATCTGCCTTGCCTATTATAACCTCCCCTCTCAGGCCAAAATATATATCCCTGCTACAATAAGCAAAAAATATATATTTTTTCAAATTCACAAACCTTGCCAAGCCCACTGAACATCAATGCCTTTCCACAAAAAGCACAAACTGGCTACCTGTGACTACTAGAGCCATTTGCTTGCTCAATACTCTTACATTTCAACTGCTAAAAGATACTCTCAACCACTCACAAACACCTTATGTGTTCATAATGCAACTTTTTCTCTTTGTAATAGTAAACTAAAATTAAATAGGCCTCCATCCATCCTAACAGCTTGTGACAGATCCTTCTATAAACTAGTTCCTGCAAGCTGGAATGAGCTTTCTAATTATATAACTGAAATAGATAACCATCACTGTTTTATAAAATAAGTTAAAGTGTCATCTTTCTCAAGAATATAAACAAACTCATTTTAGGGATGATGATTAATGTAAACTCCTCATCAAAATTTCAATTTACTTTATATTAATCTCCTCTGTCACAAGTTGCTTTTATTTTCCTGTTTGTAACAATGTTATTGCTGCAGACAGATTTGAAGGTGAAATTTTTAATCTTTTTATTGTATTAGAAGTAAATGTACTACAATGTCTGCTATATTGTGCCCATTCTTATTCAATACTGTTGAGACTGTTAATAGTTTGATTCATTTACTATCTCTTGTCTCTGCCAAATGTTCAGGAAGTGGCTGAAAAGGGCCTTGTACCAGTCCACTCACCTGTTAACAAACGATAAATAAATACATAAATAAATAAATAAATACATAAATAAATAAATGTTGCAGCATACTCACCTATAAGGTGATAAGGCTGTACACCAAGATCTCATCTAGCATGGTTCCAACTGAAGCTGGACCAAGCATTCTGCATTTGGAGGTCTCATGGCATACATGAGTGAATAGGTTTGGACTCACAATATGTGGGTGGGAATTGAAATATGCCATCCAGGTTCGGCTCCTGAAAGCCTGTTTTGCCGCATAAGGTATGAGATCAGTAGAAGACAAGCTAGACCAGAGACCATGGGTTGACCCACTGTCCCATGTCTAGCAACTGGAGTAGGCTGAGCTGTCTGATGGCTATGAACTGCAGTTGCAGACCACATATATGGTAGTCATTTTGTTCACAAGCAAAGTCATGAATAGGATATGCAAAGGTTACCATTTAGCTCTGCTGAGGCCACTTCATCTAAATATATTCAGATAACATATTCATGCATTGTTATGTCTACTATTCCATCATCTCATGCATGGCCGTCATGTGTTTTAACACCTTGCATAGTTATGAACACTTATAACACACCATGTAAGACTCAGTGTAGTCAGCATATGGACCCATAATCTCCCTGGACAGGTGCATATTGGACTGCACCAACATGTATTGGGCATTGATAATTGGGAAAATTGGAATATGAATTGCTAGGCTTAAAAATGCTGTAAGGGCATTAGCCTAGTAACCTGCTATGATCCTATGATCCTATGTAGATGCAAAGGCAATTCTGATACCCGGGTAACTTCTAGTCTCATTGTGTCACTGTCCTCTACAAGTTCCACTATGGCAGGCATAGGCTGACTAGTACCTACCTATGAACCTATACGAGTGGATGGGAAACAGAAAGTTTACCCCAGGGATCACTTCAATGGCTCTGCTGGACAGAGGCACAGGGAACTAATCTAAGGAGGTGGCTAAAGCCAACACATTCCGGCTAGGCTTATAAATGCCTTTGGGCAGATAGCCTAGTACTTACCTATGAACCTATGAACCTATTCTGCACGTGGGGCATGCTGTACTTCTGAAGCACCTGTAGCCAGCATGCTATTCACACTGAAGTTCTGCTGCATTACTGTGTCCTCCAAATCCCCAGGGCTTGTCACAGATCATGATAATTGTTTGACAACTGAGATAGCACTTGCTTCTGCCTCCGTCTAGTCCTGAATGTGAATCATTGTGTTCAGTGTGTTCACAGCATTGTCTCAAGTAGGATCCAGTGTCAATGTCTCTGCATGAGCAGATACAGCTGGAGGTGGTAGTGAGCCAGCTGTTTCATCATCATTACTGTCAACACCTACTGACAGCTGACTAGCATATGAGGTAGGCACAGCTGTAATAAAGGCAACATGAAGCGGAGTTAATGCACAAGCCCTATATTCTAATATATAGTGATGCCCTCAGTCATTTGTCTAACAATATTAATGTATTTTTCTTCCTTGATCCAAAATGTGACACTCCTGAATTCCTTGCAATGGCATGCACAGCACAAATGCTTACTCACAGAATGTGTACGTGAGCAAACATAAATAGTAATATTTAATATAAACACACAAAACATTCCTTTCATAGCATCATCAGCTGCTGCGATATATAGTCTTGGATCACTGAATCAGAGAAAATGGCACATATAAGTGGTCAAAAGTTGGTAGAAGTTCATAACACTAAACGATACTTGACAGCTAATTCATGACAAGGTTAAGGACATACTAGACAGTGGAGTGCAGATGGAGCACCGACCTCCTTGCTACTACCAGGGAGCCTGTATGTCGGGTAGTAACTGCAAAGAGACACAAAGGAAGCTTCAGGGTACATAAGAATATAGGTGGAGGGATGATCGTGTACAGCATTGATCCTTTCATAACTGTGGGTCCAGAATACCAAGTGACATTATTGCACATGATCTAGTGCTCTCAGTAATTGTAATTTCCTGTACTGTACTGCTGTTCGAGCTACACTGAGTTCTGTGCGCTCTGCTATAAAATAAAAAAGTGATTATTTTGGCTTTTTTAACAGAGAAAGTAAAAGATGCTTCCCCACTTAAACTCCTCCTTATTTTTTTTATTAAGACACAGTGTCTAGGTTAAAGGGGGAGGGGCATTAAAACATACAAATGGACTTGATTAAAAAATTCACTAGAATCTGTCAAAATGCCACAGTGGCAACAGGCGTCAAGCTCCACTAATGCTGTAACATTCTGAGAGCTACACACATGCAGCAGTGAAGTTCAGTGCTCTAAGTTAATGCTGGTTTAGGTTCACATTATCCATTCTATGCCTGAATGTACCAAAATCCATGGCCTGTATCTATACCAAGTCTTACATGTCGATAGCAAGGTGATAGTAGGTCTTTAGTGTGAGGCCATAACCTCCAATGCATTCACCTTATGTATAATGACCTCTCATAACTTCTCATGTTGTCAGTGTGTTCCAAGCCCTTCAAGGGAAGAAGAAGGCTATATTATCTGAGTGTTCTCAGTAAGATTTATTTTTTTGTCTTCTAGGGAAAAAAATTGTCCTGGAAGACATGCTGCTGGACTTACATCCTGAGGGAAAATAGACACAAGAAAAAAAAGTCATTATGAATAGAAGAGTGTACTCCACACATTCAGCATTCCAGCGTTGGATATCAAACCAATGCAAATCCAGCATTGTCTGTAATAGCATGAATATCAACAAACACATCCTGATCTGAATGTTATGAAACAGTGGCATGCTATGGTAAGGCTTAAGAAGCAAATACTGGACAGCTATCAGTCTATCAAGACTTCTATTTTAAACATAGAAATGAAAATACATGGTCATGTTATGTTGTTTTTTTTTTTTTTTTTTTTTTGCAAATGGAAAAATAATAAACGTAACCAAGTTATTGTAATTACATCAGTTAGCAAGGACTATAACTACCTATTGTAATTGCAATATATAAAAATGTTTGCATCCTTCACAATAGTAATATTTAATATCTTATGCAAAATGTAGGTAGCAGTGAAGTGTGTACTTCACAGTAGTAGGCAACAGCACTGTAGAAAACGAAACATGAATATGTTACCTCATTAATGAGGAGGTACATAAGCAGATGTTCATAGTGGAAAGTTGGGCACATCTTAACTTTGGTATCAAATGATAAATTAGTACATGGCCTACACACTCTTCATGCTTGTTGGCGAGTCAGTATGCGACACACTTTGCGCCAGGTTAGATTTTTACACTATTTTACATTAGCAGTGGCTTCACAGCAGGTTGCCATTTTGAAGTACCTCAATGCATTCCATGCCCACATGGGGTGGGAGGGGGAAGAAAGTAACATTGTTAATGCTGTTCCACATGAAGTGGTACACATTCTACCTGGCTGGCCCTCAGAGGTAGTGGCCCTTTCATTTTACTGATGCCTCAGAGAACCTGATTGCTGACCTCCAGATTAGACAAGGAAATACAGAACTGCTGTCTAGGTGCAATATCATTTTGATGACCTGTGCTGAATGAGGAAAGGACAAAATCCACCACAAACCTTTAGGGCATGTGAATCATTTATTTTCTGATATGCAGTTATAGAAATGTATTTTAGAGCTAATTTCAACTGTAATAGCCCAAAGACTATATCCTCCCATTGTATATTCTGTTACTGTGTTTATTGCATATTGATGTACAAAAATAAGTTACTTATCTATATTTCAGAGCCTGATGGATGCAGCCATACTTCCCATGTTTGCTGCATGAGAGATATATATGAGACACTGCAAAAATGAATGCGAATGCATGCCATGTGAACTGGGAATGGGTGTTGCCAGCCGTAATAGTTGGCAACTATACTGTTTAGTTTCTCAGAGTAAAGATCAGTGCATGAAAAATGTAATGCTTAACATGACCCTACTTTCTCAAGCGTATGTGGACAAATAAGCACTGCCTTTAAAGGAAAACTTTTGGAACTCAAAATCAGTTCCCTTTTTAAATTCTAATGAAGTAAAGACTGCAATTTTTGTCTTTCAAAAATTGTTCCATTTTTTTTCTCTCTGTCTCTCCTGAATATATATATATATATATATATATATATATATATATATATATATATAAAAACTGTGTTACTGCATGTGTATTAATTTCCCATTGCATGCATTAGTAGTTCTTAATCTTGATACTCAATGCTAACTGCCAGATGATCCTTTGTACTAGCTACCAGAGGACTGATACATAGGGTAATACACAAAGGGTGTGTAGGTCACACATTTCACATTCTGTAATGCATTTTTGTGGTACATGGATACATGGGCAAGGGTGATAATCAATTAATTATATAACTGAATGAATCTCTGAGACACAATTCTCAGGTAGTCATTCACTTCACTGGCAGTGAATTCAAAACTTTGTGCATGTGTATTTTTGTGTGTGTGTGTGTGTGTGTGTGTGTGTGTGTGTGTGTGTGTGTGTGTGTGTGTGTGTGTGTGTGTGTGTGTGTGTGTGTGTGTGTGTGTGTGTGCATATGTGTGCTGCTTTGCTGTATATCATAGACTTTAGTTAGGAACATTATAGTAACTAGGGAAGGTATGGTAGGAAATTATTGTGTCCAGCCCATTTGTGTATTTGCCTGAAGGTACACTGGCCATGATATTGAAAGCCTATGTACTAGTGTGAAACACATACAGCCAAGAGCTTGTGCTATCATTCAACAAATGTTTTAAACCTATAGTTTGCTAATTTGTTCCAACAAAATATTATTATTTTGAAGGGCAAGATGAATTTCTGCGCAGGGAATTGACTAAATATCTGGTATCTCTACATCAGTAGTGTTGTTGTTGTTGTTGTGTATGTGTTGTGTTGCAGTGGCCTGTATTTGTATTACATTTTAATTGTATTTTGTATATCAATGTTGTACATAACTTGCACATTATGTGTGGAAGTTTTCTTAAGTTCAGCTTCAACAAGCAGACAGTTAGTAACATTATGACCCCTTCATCACGAGTGTGTGTGTATGAGACGTACATACAGCCTTTACAAAAGTGAAGTACTGCATGTACTGTATAGACATTGCTGCAGTCTCCGATTTTTGTTTTCAACATGAGAAGAGAGGAGCAAACACCTGGCCACCTCCCATATGATGCAGCTTGCTGAGGATAATGACATAGCCTGGGACTAGTTATTCAATTGAAACATTTTCAGATCTGTGTAGAGCATAGTTTGTCTTTGTTTTTGTTCCCCACTTTACAGATGCTTCACCTGGAATCTGGGTGGGAGAAGATGGTCTCCTCCATCCTAGAGTCTTTGTAGAAGTAATTAGGGGAGCCTGTGAGGTGCATGCATTCCCTGAACAAAAACTGTATAGGATTTGTTACTATGTATGGTGAAACATCTGTCCTAGGGTTGGAGGAGAGTGGTCACATGGGCATGGATCCAGTGACTAGGGCTACTCCCCCTAGTCTTTGCTTAGACTGTTCTCTTACTCAAGCAAATATATGAAGCTGTCACCTGTGCATATACACCCACTCACACAGGTACCATTAAACTCTGAGCCAGTTCTGACAGGCAGTGATGACTGGATCTTCATCTCTGTATACAATATCACAGTACAAACAGCAGCTGGTATCCTAGGATATACTACAAGTGCTCACACCTTATTACTTGTGACACACTTACCCGCTGCCAGTTGCTTGAAAAGACAAGTGCTCAAACTCCCGCTGACTTGCTCTTCATAGCTACCTAACCCTCCCAACACAGTATCCTATAAAACTGTATAGCCCTACCAGAATCCTAACTCTTACCCTAAAACTCCCTTCTCTCTTTCTAACCCTAATACTTCCTTTCTGCTCCCTAAACATAAAATCTCCCCTGCTCCCTAACCCTAAGAATCCCTTCTCATTCTCTAACTTTAAAACATCCTTGCCTGCTCCCTATCCCTATAGCTCCCTTCCTGTTCCTTAAACCTAAAATACCTCTCCTATTCCCTAACCCTAAGACTTTTCTCACTCCTGACCCTAAAACTCCTTTCCTAATTCCTAAACCCAAAATCCCACTCCTGCTCCCTAAACCTAAAACTCCTTCTTGACCGATGCTCTAATCTTCTGTAACACCCCCCTCATTTCGTCATCATGGCTGTCACACTTGCTTCACTCAGACTCGAATAATATGTTTGGGTAAAATGAGGTAGTGGCTTGCCTGAGCTCACATTCAAGTTTGAGTATGAGTGACAGCCTAGTTGAGCTGCAAGATGCTCAAGTCTCTGGCTTCGAGATAGTGATCTTCGATCATTTGGTACTTACGTGCTTGTAGTCGATCCAGTATCCCATCCTATTCCCAAACACTGCTGAGTTGATAAGGATGTAGCTGGTATGTAATATGGACAGAGTACTTGAAGGAGAAGCTGCACTATGAACATTTGAGCCCTACAGTGATTTCTAGAAATGGTGGCCATATATTACCCGAGGTTATCAGTCATAAATTTAAGGCTAATGTTTTGCAGTGCAAATTATTGCAATAAAATGTAATGCAATGGTGACTTAGTATATGAATCATACCTCTGAAACACACGCGTTGTCCATGTATAGTCATATCAGAATATGAGATGAGTTTATGGCACATAGTCAAACAGGAAATGCAACAAAACACATACATCATGACTTCATGGACCAGCCCACTTAACCTTGTTAACAAATGTTATACTTAAAACTCACACACACACACACACACACACACACACACACACACACACACACACACACACACACACACACACACACACACACACACACACACACACACTTTGACAACATGGGCACTCAACAATAAAAGGCTCAACAGACTATGACATGGTCCAAAAGTACTGCCTCTTGTGAGACATTTTTCTTAGCATATATATCTACCATGCAGCTTGACTGATTTTTATAGGTTCATTGCTAAGTACTAGGTAAGCTGCCCTTGTGGGCTATTTTAAGCCTAACCAATTTCCCTTCTTGTGCTTGAAATAACCTATCCTATTTAGTTATAGATTGATGTTACCCATCCCATGGTTGATAACTATATATTATCCCTAATGAGAATAACTACGATCATACAATATATAATTTAGTCTTTAGTCTGCAGCTTTCCTGCCTGTACAGTTTGGCCTGCAGGTCAGCTGAACAACATTGCTGTGAAATTGTTGTAATACCAGATTTGGGACTATGGCCCCCTTTCCCTAATACTGTGCGATCTTGGAGTTGGTACATAAGTAGCTAGGGTTATAGGGGGCACAGCTCCCACATGGGGGGGTTGCAGGTAGGTTTGCCCCTTGGAAAAACACTTTTTCATTTGCCTGATTCAAATGTTCTCTTGGAGCATGCTCAATGTTGTGTCAGTGTTTTTAGTTTTGATCGTTTTTCATCAGTTTACTGAGTTGCGGTTCATAGGTCCATAGGTAAGTACTAAGCTAGCTGCCCTTGCAAGCTATTTTAAGCCTAGCCAAGCTCCCTTTTTGTGCTTGAAATAACCTATCCCATTGGTTATAGAAAGATCTTACCTATCCCATGGTCGCTAATTATATATTATAGGTTCATAGGTGTTTACTAGGCTAATGACCACAAGGGCATTTTTAAGCCTAGCCATGCATCCCAAATCTTTGACAAGTTCTGATACCCTTAATAAGTGTAAGCATGGGCCTGGTAGATTGACAATTTACAGGTTACCTGTGTCCATTAGAGACATAGGTGCCAAACTGGGGATGAATTTCCAGTTTCCCATCCAATTGTCCAAGTTGCCCTTGAATTGGGTTAGGGAGGAACTCTGCTTCACATGGAAGGGAAGCCTGTTCCATAGACAGGGCAGTCTCTGGGATATGTACCTATCTCTCCAGCAGGTCCTATTTATATCATAGACAAGGTTTAAGTCTTTAGAATGGGTAATTCTGGTGCTGTTTGTTTTTTGGATATACAGGAGGTCCATCATAGTGGGGTCTGACAATGCCCATAGATCTCCCCTCAAAAGCCTGTAGGAGACAGAATACAGGAATAGGGTCTTGAGGCAGTCTGCATTTGACATTTTACTTATGCCCTGTAATAGGACATTTTACTTAGGCCCTGTAATAGGACATTTTACTTATGCCCTGTAATAGGACATTTTACTTATGCCCTGTAATAGGACATTTTACTTAGGCCCTGTAATAGGACATTTTACTTATGCCCTGTAATAGGACATTTTACTTATGCCCTGTAATAGGACATTTTACTTAGGCCCTGTAACAGGACATTTTACTTAGGCCCTGTAATAGGACATTTTACTTATGCCCTGTAATAGGACATTTTACTTATGCCTTGTAATAGGGCATTTTACTTGTGCCCTGTAATAGGACATTTTACTTATGCCCTGTAATAGGACATTTTACTTATGCCCTGTAATAGGGCATTTTACTTATGCCCTGTAATAGGACATTTTACTTAGGCCCTGTAATAGGACATTTTACTTAGGCCCTGTAATAGAACATTTTACTTAGACCCTGTAATAGGGCATTTTACTTATGCCCTGTAATAGGACATTTTACTTATGCCCTGGAATAGGGCATTTTACTTATGCCTGTAATAGAACATTTTACTTAGGCCCTGTAATAGGACATTTTACTTAGGCCCTGTAATAGGACATTTTACTTAGGCCCTGTAACAGGACATTTTACTTAGGCCCTGTAATAAGACATTTTACTTAGGCCCTGTAATAAGACATTTTACTTATGCCCTTTAATAGGACATTTTACTTATGCCCCGTAATAGGACATTTTACTTATGCCCTGTAATAGGACATTTTACTTATGCCCTGTAATAGGACATTTTACTTATGCCCCGACATTTTACTTATGCCCTGTAATAGGACATTTTACTTATGCCCCGACATTTTACTTATGCCCTGTAATAGGACATTTCACTTATGCCCTGTAATAGGACATTTTACTTATGCCCTGTAACAGGACATTTTACTTATGCCCTGTAATAGGACATTTTACTTATGCCCTGTAACAGGACATTTTACTTATGCCCTGTAACAGGACATTTTACTTGTGCCCTGTAATAGGACATTTTACTTATACCCTGTAATAGGACATTTTATGCCCTGTAATAGGACATTTTACTTGTGCCCTGTAATAGGACATTTTACTTATGCCCCGTAATAGGACATTTTACTTGTGCCCTGTAATAGGACATTTTACTTATGCCCCGTAATAGGACATTTTACTTATGCCCCGTAATAGGACATTTTACTTATGCCCTGTAATAGGACATTTTACTTATGCCCTGTAATAGGGGATTTTACTTATGCCCTGTAATAGGGGATTTTACTTATGCCCTGTAATAGGACATTTTACTTATGCCCTGTAATAGGACATTTTACTTATGCCCTGTAATAGGGGATTTTACTTATGCCCTGTAATAGGACATTTTACTTATGCCCTGTAATAAGACATTTGACTTATGCCCTGTAACAGGACATTTGACTTATGCCCTGTAACAGGGCATTTTACTTATGCCCTGTAATAGGACATTTTACTTATGCCCTGTAATAGGGCATTTTACTTAGGCCCTGTAACAGGACATTTTACTTAGGCCCTGTAATAGGACATTTTACTTATGCCCTGTAATAGGACATTTTACTTAGGCCCTGTAACAGGACATTTAACTTAGGCCCTGTAACAGGATATTTTACTTATGCCCTGTAATAGGACATTTTACTTATGCCCTGTAATAAGACATTTGACTTATGCCCTGTAACAGGACATTTGACTTATGCCCTGTAACAGGACATTTTACTTAGGCCCTGTAATAAGACATTTTACTTATGCCCTTTAATAGGACATTTTACTTATGCCCCATAATAGGACATTTTACTTATGTCCTGTAATAGGACATTTTACTTATGCCTTGTAATAGGACATTTTACTTATGCCCTGTAACAAGACATTTTACTTATGCCCTGTAACAAGACATTTTACTTATGCCCCGTAATAGGACATTTTACTTATGCCCTGTAATAGGACATTTTACTTATGCCCTGTAATAGGACATTTTACATATGCCCTGTAATAAGTGAAAGAAACCAAACGCCAAGTAAAGTACCTTTCATAACAAAACAAACACCATCCAACTTTCAGTTCATAAACAAATAAAAAGACATTTTTATTAGAAAAAAAAAAAAAAAAGTAAAAACTACGTAGGAAATGAATAAAAAGCGTTTATCGTTTTCCTGCGCTTCATCAGACGCCTGATGAAGTCTGATACATACCATTCATAGTGTATTTTACTATTCATTCGTCGTGGTGGATTCTACATCAATGTCAGTTCAGCAGGTAATGTATTTTGTGATATATATATAAAGTTTTTACTGTTTTTGTTTTTTATCGTGAATCTTTTTTTTTTACTACAGCAAGTTAAGTGTCATTGGATGGGTGTACTTTTGTTTTTATTGGATATGCCCTGTAACAGGACATTTTACTTATGCCCTGTAATAGGACATTTTACTTATGCCCTGTAACAGGACATTTTACTTATGCCCTGTAGTAGGACATTTTACTTGTGCCCTGTAATAGGACATTTTACTTGTGTCCTGTAATAGGACATTTTACTTATGCCCCGTAATAGGACATTTTACTTGTGCCCCGTAATAGGGCATTTTACTTATGCCCCATAATAGGACATTTTACTTATGCCCCGAAATAGGACATTTTACTTGTGCCCTGTAATAGGACATTTTACTTGTGCCCCGTAATAGGACATTTTACTTATGCCCTGTAATAGGGGATTTTACTTATGCCCTGTAATAGGACATTTTACTTATACCCTGTATTCTTTTAGTGAGGAACCTCTGTGAACATTCCAGTTGTTGGATGTGCCTGGTTAGGTACATACCAAAGGGGGCATTGTATTTAATGATAGGTCTGATGAATGCCGTATACAGTGGGACAATGAGTTAATTGGACTTAGATGCCCATTTCTTTGTTTATAAGTTGCACACATAGAATGATTTCCTCACCACTGTAGACATGTGATGGTTAAATGCTAGATCATTATCTGTATGCGTCCCTAAGTCCCTGACTACCGGGTCAGCTCGAAGGTTGTATTGTCAATATGATAGTTACCAGGGATGGATGACTTCCCAAAGGATACTATTATGCATTTCTTGGCATTTAGTTTTAGCCCATGGCTCTGACACCAGTTGTTTGTTTGTGTCAGTCCCTCCTGGAGAACATTTGTGTCAATGTGAGATTCAGTGACAGCTCCTAATTTGCAATCATCTGCAAATTTAGTCAGCCAGAGACCACTGACATTGGCCTTGACGTCTGAGAAGTAAATAGGTTCATAGGGAGGTACTAGGCTATTGGCCATGGGGCCTGTATAAGCCTAGCCAAAAAGGTTCCTTGGCTTTCACCACCCAAGAAAATAATTTTCCTGTGTCCTTGTCAAGCAGTGCTGCAGAAGTGATTCCCCGGGGTGAATTTTCTATTTCCTATCCAGTCGTCAAGATTTTTCTTAAAGAGGGCCATTGTGGAGCTTTGCCTGACATGAATGGGTAGTTTGTTCCAGAGTATGAGAAGTCTCTGGGACAGGAATATATCCCTCCAGTATGTTCTGTTTATTGTGTTGACAAGGTTTAGGTCCCTGGAGCATGTGGTTCAGAGAGATTGAGATTTTTTTAAGTGTAGCATGTCCAACAGCTCTGGGTTTGACATAGCTTTGTATGTTAGGCATAGATCACCTCTAAGTAGGCAATATGCGATGGAGTAGAGCTAGAGTTTTTTGAGACGGTCTGCGTATGGCATCTATTTGAGGCCAGTAATCCTCTTAGTGAGGTATTTCTGTGGCCTTTTCAATTGTTGTAGGTGTCTTGTGAGATACATGCCAAATGGGGCATTGTACTCTATAATGGGTCTAATGAGGGATGAGTAGAGAAGTACAATGACCTCCTTTTTTCTAGAGGCGAACCCTTTTGTGATGAGGTGTGCCACTTAGAAGGATTTCCTGACTACTGTGGCGATGTGGTTATCAAAGGAGAGACTACTGTCCACCTGTGTCCCGAGGTCTCTTATCCCACTTTCAGTGTTTAGTGAGCTACCGGCTATGTGGTAATTCATGGGTATCGAGTTTTTTCCAAAGGGGATGACAATGCACTTCTTGGGATTGAGCTTGAGGCCATGACTTTGACACCAAGCATCTGTCTCTGTGAGGCCCTTTTGTAGAATGTCTACATCATTAGGTGATCCTATTATGGCTCCCAGTTTGAAGTCATCTGCAAACTTTGTTAGCCAAAGACCCTCTGTGTTGGCCTGCACTTCAGAGAAGTAGATGCCGAACAGGAGAGGCCCCAGGACTGAACCCTGTGGTACTCCACTCAGCACTGGTCTGAAGTCAGACTAGGAGTCAGCTACTTTTACTGTGTGGATTCTGTCACTGAGCCAGTTGGCCACCCATCTTGTGACATAGGGATTTATGCCCAGTTTAGTGAGTTTATCTATAATTCCAGAGTGGGGGATGGTATCAAAAGCCTTGGAGAGGTCAAGATAAGCTGTGTGCTCTACCTTGCCCTCATCTATGGCTCTAGTGACTGCTTCAAAGAAGTCAGTCAGGTTTATTAGACATGATCTACCTTTTACAAACCCAAACCGAGTGGGGTCCAGTGTTTGGAGGTTACCTTTGCCAAATGCCAAAAAGGAGTGGTCCAAGGACTGATCCCTGAGGGACTCCACTTGTGACTGGCCCCATTGTAGAGGTGGACTCCCCAATTCTAACTTCCTGGATCTTGTCTGTGAGCCAGTGGGCTATCCACTGGGTGACATACGGGTTTGTACCTAACCTCTTGAGTTTGTCAACAATGCCCGAGTGGGGTATTGTGTCAAATGCCTTGGCCAGGTCAAGGTAGGCAGTGTGAATGACTTTGCTCTCATCCATTGCTTTGGTGACCTTCTCAAAGAAGTCCACCAGGTTGAGTAGGCTTGATCTGATCTTGATGAAACCAAACGGAGTTGGGTCCAGTGTCTGGAGGTTTACTATATCTCTATTATCTCCATGATAATTCTTCCCATGGCTTTACATATAAGACTGGTGAGACTTATGGGTCTGTAGTTTCCAGGGTCTGTAGATGGCCCACCTTTGTGCAGAGAGATGACTGTTGCCTTTCTCTATTCATGAGGCATGAAGCCTGTTTGGAGGCTACAGTTAAACAGTAATTCCAGAGGCCTTGATAGATCATGTTTCATGCTATCTAGAAGGCATCCTGGGATATTGTCTGGGCCCACTGATGCAGTCTTCTTGGTCTTAGAGTGTGAATTATGGGCCTTTTCCCTAGTGATAGTAGGGGGAGTTATATTTGATGATATTTTTGGAGGGAAGGTTGAGGGGGAGAGAGGGGTAAAGTTGGAGCTGAATTTATCCCTAATGAGAATAACTAGGATCATACCATAGATAATTTGAGGGGACCCATGCATGGCATAAAGCACTTAGGAGCTGCCCTTGTCCATTAGAAGTACAGGAGGAGTCCTGAGGTAAAATTTCTGTTTCCCACCCATAGATCTAAGTGGCACTTGAAAATGGACAAGGATGAACTCTATTTTAGGTGGATGGGGAGTCTGTTCCATAGCAGCGGTATCCTCTGCAAAATATACCTGTCTCTCTAAACTGTTCTACTGATGTTGTGTAAGAGGTTTAGATCTCTAAATTGAGTATTTCTGATGCCATTTGACTTGCTGATGTGCAGTAAATCCACCAGTGATGGGTCAGAGGAGGCCCTGTATGCCAGACAGAGGTTGTGGTATACTGAGTATAGTGACAGGGCTTTGAGTCAGTCCATGTAGGACATGTAGTTTAAGCCTTGTATTCTTGTAGTAAGGTATCTGTGGGCAGTCCAGTTGTTGCATGTGTCTGGATAGATACATGCCAAAGGGAGCATTATATTCAATGACTGGCCTAATGAGGACTGGGTAAAGGGGGGCAATGACATCCCTAGATCTAGAAACAATCCCTTTGTTTATAAGTTTTGTAACACAGAAGGACTTTCTTACAACAGAAGATACATGTTGGTCAAAATAAGAAATAAAACAAAGTAAAGAGCCAGTATCCAAACATCGAATGCTGTAGAAAAATTTAATAAAAGGTTTTATTAAATTTTTCTACAGCATTTGGTGTTTGGACACTGGTTCTTTATTTTATTTATTTTTATTTTTTATTTAACATTTGTTGACCGGGAATGTCCGACTAGGTTCCACAGATCCTGTTTTCAGCGGAGGCCAGGGGAGAAATGCTCCAAATGCATGTCTTTGGAATGTGGGAGGAAACTGGAGTACCCAGAGGAAACCCACGCGAACACAGGGAGAACATGCAAACTCCACACAGAAGGCACCCCAGCCGAGAATCGAACCGGAGAACCTCTTGCTGTGAGTGTTGTTTTATTTCTTATTTTGTACTTGCTCCCAGTCTCTGGTCCGTTTTGTGCTGTGCTCAACATGTTCATCAAAGGTTAAGTCACTGTCTACATACATTCCCAAATCCTGAACAACTGGGTCAACTGTTAGGTGTGTATTATCAGTGAGGTAGTTCCCTGGGGTAGATGACTTCCAAAAGATACAATGATGCATTTTTGGGATTTAGTTTCAGACCATGATTTTGACACCAATTATTTATTTGAAACAAGCCTTCCTGCAAGATGGCTAAGTCATTTGTGGATTCAATGACTGCTCCTAGTTTGCAGTCATCTGCAAACTTAATCAACTAGAGCCCTTTGGTATTGACTTTTACTTCAGAAAAGTAGATGCCAAACAGGGAAGGTTCTAGCAGAAAACCCTGGTGAACTCCACTGGTGATTAGTCTCTTTTTTGGTATTGTGCAATGGTGACTTATTTGCATATATATGTGTGTCTATATATTATATTTATTTATTTATTTTGACATTTGTTAACCGAGTATGTCCAACTGAGCAATAGCCCATTTTAAGCGGAGGCACGGGGGAGGGATGTTTTATCATTTAGAATGTACTGTACCTCTCAACTGTACATATTTTCGCATAATGTCCAGATTTTCCCCTCATATTTTTGGTTCATTTTTTATAGAATTGTGATTTTTGGCAAATCAGTGGCAATTCTTTTGCTATTGAAGTCAGAAAATAACGACAGACATTTGAGCTTCAGACTTCATACCCTTCAAAAAATTAATGCTAATGCAAAACCTGTTATTCTATCAACTTTCTAAGTTTGCAGGAGCAATATTTAAAAATTGTCCCTATTTTTGGGGCTTTGTCCACCCATTATTTATGGCTTTGTCCAGCTTTCTTACTCTAAGAGGTTGAGAAGTATGGAATGTACCCTTCTTTCATGTTTCAGCTGATCCCCAATTTGTTTTCCAAACCGTCTTACGTCATCTCTGTTTTTTCAAAGTCCACCTCTGCTGTCATTTCTTTTAGTGTGTTTTCCAGTACTCGGCCTACTCATCACTTTATATCCATGTCTTTGTGGCCTAAATGGTGCTACAGCATTTCCCTGACCCTTGATCCTATTGTTGTATCTCCGTCTACATATACCCAATCCCTTTTTACTGTTTTATCTCCCACGTTACCAGTGCTACTTATAGTATGCATTGCGGTCCCTCATTAAATGTATATGGTTCCATAAATGAATATTTTAGCTTGCTAGTTTATTCTATACCAATGATGTCGCTGTCTTGGTTGTCATGCTAAAAAAAAAATCTCATTTTTAATCATTTTTGTAATGCTTGGAGTACCCGTCACAGCTCTGGACTTCTACACACATTGTTATTATAATACAGATACCCTTTAGTCCTAGTCAAATATTTCCATGGTGAATCCTGCAGCATCTTTATAAATATTTTTTATTTTTTGTATGCATTACAGCCTTTTTGTGTCCTAGATTTCTTGGCATAAACTCTATCAATACTCATTTATGAGGATAAGTTTTCTGATAGTAGAGACATTCTAATAAATGTGGCATAATTCACAAATCAGCTGTCTGATTCCTTCTTGACAGAGGCCTTCGATAACACTCACCCAATGTCTTGAATTCCAGCCCCAAATCTTAAATGAAACAGACAGTGGGTTTTTCAGTTTCAAAATGTGATAATAAGAAATGCATAACTGCATTCAGTTTATGATATACAACTTACAAAATATGAAACAATTCGATTTGCTTTACTAGCACAGAGTACAAATATCCTCCTTAACACAACAAGGTTTGCACCTGCTTGCACCGATGAGGGCCCATTTTGTAATTATAATTATGCGCTACAAACTGTTTTTTATTCTATTTCATAAATATGTTGATGGAAAACAATTTAATTCATGCTATTATATTACACTAATCTGATTTACTAGACTGTTCAAAGGGCGGTATAAGCTTATTTCTATTCACTTGGGAAATTAACTTATTTCTTTGTATGTCTAATGTCTGTAGAATTAGGAGATTTTGGCAGAACATGTATAATGAAGTTACATTTATTAAAACACAATCGTACATTCTTCTTGTTTTTCTGCCCTTTAAGTTTAATGTGGCCAATAAATTCATGTGTACTTTAATAAGGCATTCATCTTGCAAACATACTTTTATTGAAAATCTCTTTTGTGTTAAAGTGCAGACAAGGCATCCCAATCAAAGAAAACCATTATATGCATTTGACTTTGCTAAATATGCTGACTAAAAAAATAGTCACAAACTTCTCTGTAGTCAATGATTATAAATGAGCAATGGGCATTTATCCCTAATGTCTTGCAAATAAAGGACATGACTCAAAAATGCAGATGCCCAGTTTTAAGGCTACATTATGCAGAACAGAAATGCCATTTCAAATAGGCTATTATTATCATATATTTCCTGTATAGTGAACTGCTTTCTGAAACTACAACAGACAATGGTAGCAGTGTCTCGCAACTTGTTGAACCCAAGAAGTCTATTTTTTATGAAAGCTGCATTTGCTAAGTGATGGGGCTCTGTAGGGAACCAAAATAGTAATATACCTCTAAAATGTAAGAAAATATGTTTCAGCCTTCTTAAAATTATAACAGAAAATTATAACTATCAAAAACTGAAACCATATGCTTTGAAGCTGAGGAAACTGATGGTCTGATTTGGTGTGACTGTAACATAATAAAATGCTGCTTTAGAAATGCTTCCAAATGAAGTTAAGGATTTTGTCAAATGTGAACATTTCTGGTATAGCTACTATGTGGGCTGAATAAAACAAAGTAAGTCTTTGGTAATGTTGTGTAGAGAAAAAGGAGTTGAGAACTTTGCATTCATTTGATGTACAGGTTAAATGATGTTATGACATTTGCAGTGGTGACTGGTGACTTCAAATCAAAGGGGGGCTGCAGGAGATAGCCGAATGGGTGGGGTCAATGGGAAGGGGTGTGGACAACTAGAAAGGGGAGGAGCTATGCTCAAAACCACAAAAACTAAACATTAATTAAATATGCTGCCCTGGGTGCCAAACCCTCATTATGAGAGTCCAATCAAGACAAATGAAGTGTAAAAGAATAAAAATATTTCAATGCATTGGCTGCTTGACAGCTTACTTAATATCTAGATGGAAACAAAAAGGTTGTGAGGCATGAAAAAATAAATTACTTTTTAAATACATTACTGGAATGCCAGTCAAAATCAAGTATAAGAAAAACATGCAGCACTCAGCTCAAACCACTTCTCCTTGCACTGCATTATAATTTATATTCAGCTTTATTAAAGTACCAAGTAACATGCTGAAAGTAGCAATCTCTGTGATACCTCCACTTGTAAAAATGTTTATCCAAAAAAGACCTGCTGCCTGGCAACTATCTACTTGTTTCATGGGGAAAACATGATCAAAGTAAAAAATGAAAAGCAAACAAGCTCAAGATACATTGCTTAAAGGATTACTGTACAGGTTATGGACCACACATGAATGGCATTCTGTTTAGTTTACCGGTAAAGCCCTCAGACATCACTGGAAGTCTCCAACAAGTGTAATGAGAATCTTAAAATAATGTAATCCTGTCCTTTATTACAAATACTGTCATATGCATTTCAATACCCAATGCTTATACATTATCTAGTTAAGTATTCTCTGCATGGCAACAACAGAAAGGCTTCAATGTTGGCAATTCTTTAACAGTATGCTTATTAAAGCTTACTTGCATGTTATGATCTCAGACAAGCTTACCTGATGGTCATTAAAGCATTGCTACTTAAAACACAGAGCAACAGGCACTTTGAGTAATAAGCATAAATCAACTGTACAAAAATATGACAGAAACCAGGCCATTCTGCAAAATCAAGAACAGATGAAAAGCCACTGTAGTACTTGTCTACCTTGGATGGGGGATACCCTGCACATTTACACTGCATGGGGGGATACCCTGCACATTTACACTGCACAACTGCTCCTTGCCTTGCTTGGACACATCCAGAGTCACTACATGGGGGAGTGGGGTGCAACAAGTATGTCACAATTTGAAATGTCTCTGGCTGACTGATGGCCCTGACACATTTGCCATACCTCACCATCAGAGCAAAGCCATACATAGAAGTGGGACAAAGGCCCAAAAATAAGGACAATTGCTCTTATAAACTTAGAAAGATAATAGAATAGTAGGTCTTGTATTAGTATGAATTTTCTGAAGGATATGAAATCTGAAACTCAAATGTCTGTCATTATTTTCTAACTTCAGTCTTTAATGATTTACCACTAATTTGCCAAAAAAATTATTTTATGAAAAATTGACCAAAAATGTGATGCAAAAATATAAAATAGCCACACAATACAGCTGGGAACCTGTCAAAGAAGGGACATTTTGTAATAATAGTACTGCTAACTTGAGCAGCTGACAAAATAAAAGAATCTACATGCATTTCTGAAATAAAAGTAATCTATAACTCTGATTATTACAGTTATTTCTAAATTGTAAAACCTCCATGTTTTCTTCCAAAATTGCTATTTTGCGGAGGGATTATTAGGGCAAGAGCAACATTTTGAGCCAAATTCGGGGACAGTTAAGAGGTTTGGCTATGCCTAATTCTATAAAGCAATTTATTTGTATGTACCTCTCAACCTGTTAATGCAATAAATCTTGACAAGGCCAAATATATTGGGGGAACATAAACAGTACTAAAAATTGCTCTTGTATAAACTGAGACAGTTGGTAGAACAGGTCTTACTTCAGCATGCATTTTATTGAAGGTTATGAAGTCTGAAACTCAGTGTCATTAGTGACTTAATTCCTAAATGATTTTCTAGAAAACCACAAATATTATGAGGAACAAACCAAAAATAATAAGCAAAAATCTATTCATTCTGTGAAAATCTGGACAGTTGGGAGGTATAGTTCAGCTGGGGCTGTCTTTGAGTTTGCCGCCCTTCCCCCTCACAAAATCATGGTCGAATGGAGCCCTCCCCCCTGCAGCCATTCCAATGATCCATTACTTGGCTATATCACTCCATTTACCATAAACACTAATGTGCATACTGCTTTACTTCTATGATGATCTGGATTTCATTTGAAAGTTTTATTTTGCATTTTACAGCACAAACACTAAGATATCTGCTAAACAAAGCAATGCAGTCTCACAATGAAAACAGGCTTAGCATTAAAAACTTCTCTGCCCTTGAAACGCACATTCAATGAAACAGCATTGAAACCCACATTCAAGGAAAATACATTTTGCCAGTGGCAGATAAAGATTAACTTTGGGCTGTTTTCAAATTATAGGCCCCTTGCACACGAAACATAGATGTGCTCTTTGATACACCTTCCTGATTCTACTAAATTATATTCCTTGTACAATACAGTACAGTTGTTAGACGGCATTTATTGTTTTGAACATTTTTCCAGTAAACAATGAAACAAAATGCATGCACCAATGACAAACCTACCCAATTCAGAACATTTCCATCATAAAAGACTACTCAACCTTCTACAGTCCACCAGTATCAGTAAATATGCACAATCTCTGAAGTAGTAAAAGTCATCTAAATAATTCCACATTAAAGAAATCTGTAACAATGAAGAGGTTGCTGCTAGCAAACAACTTTATATGTCACTGTTTATTCATCTACAAATAAAGTGCCTGTTGCCCTTGAGGAATAAATTGCCTATGTTGCATACATTAAAAAAAAATAAAAATAAGCTAGTAATATCGCAATAGGGACTGTATGGCAAACAGATAACAGGTTCATAGTTACTACTCTAGGTATCTTTGCCAAAATGACTGCAGCATCCACCCACTTTACAACACAATACAGTATCAGCAATGCATCTATCTGCTGTGGGAGTAGAACACACAGCCTTCTGCATCAAAAGCAAGTATACTACCTGTTGTGCTATTAATGCAAGCAGACTCAGAGCAAGCAGCACTAAAGTTTTGTTCCCCTGCAGCTCTCAGCTCCTTGTAAAATCTACTCGACACGCAGTTGTATCTCTGAACTTTGCAGCACAAGAAGTCTGGAAAAAGCCGAAATTTATTTGGTGGGGGGGGGGACAACCAGGGACACATTTTAAACATTGCTTGTATAATGTTGGAAAGTTGCTAGAATAAAATGCTGTGTTACCACCATACATTTCACTGCCATGTCTTTAACCCAGGGGACCATGTGCAAAACAGTCAGAGGAACATACCACTATGCCAAATCTGCTGTTTTGTAAAAGAGAGGAAGATAAACTTAAATGGCTACCATTTAGTGAATTCAGTTCTCAGCATAGCTGTCAACCTCTTGGCACAAAACACCTGAACAAAGACAATAATGGGGGGAATACAGCCCCCAAACATTCAGTGAATTCAGTTCTCACTATAGCTCTCAAACTCTTAGCAAAAAACATGTGGACAAAGCCAGTAATGGGGAGGGAATACAGCCCCCAAACATTCAATGAATACAGTTCTCACCATAGATAACTCAACCTTAGCACAAATACCTGGACAAAGCCAATAATGGGGAAATACAGTCCCAAAAATAGGGACACATTTCAAATATCCATGTTATAATCTTAGACAACTGCTAGAACAATTTTGTGTTACCATGTACTTTCTGAAGAATATGAAGTCTGAAATTCAAATGCCTATTTTTTAAACCTTTAACCAGGAAACTAGTCTGACTTGGAACAAAAGACAATTTTCAGCAGAGTAGAGAGAAATGCCAATCACATCTTTGCAAGTAAAGAGAACATGCAGACACCACACAGAAGGCATCCCAGCCAAGAATCAAACCAGAGAACCTGTAGCTGTTAGGCAACAATGCTACCAGTGCACCACTACACTACAGACTTTGCAAGGAAAAATGTAGATAAAGAAACCACAGATTTTATGAGGAACAGAACAAATGAGGCAAAAATCTGCAAGTTTATTTTAGAAATGGTGGTGGATAGGGAATTCAGGTCCTTGCCACCTGCATCCAAGGTACAGGGTTCAAGCCTGAGTCTCTATACACCACCATTTGCTCTCTCTAGCCACCAGTATATAGTAACTGGGGCATTGTACACACACACACACACACACACACACACACACACACACACACACACACACCCCAAAACGACCTAACCTGCAACACCAGCAGCAGCAAAACGACCTAACCTGCAACACCAGCAGCAGCAAAACGACCTAACATGCAGCAGCAGCAAAACGACCTAACCTGCAACACCAGCAGCAAAACGACCTAACCTCCAGTCAGGAAGCAACTCACTTACCTGATACCACCCGAGCAATCCAGCGACCTGAAGCAGCAAAATCCACCTGTGACACGGAGCAATCTAGCCAGTGACCAAACCCTGCTACACCTACCTCCTGAATGAGCCCGCACAATGAAAGTCCCATGAGAGCAGCTCACCTCTCTCAGTCCTGATTGGATCTGCCTGCAGCTGAAGCAGTCCGGACCTCCTCTTCTGTGCGGTCGTCCCCGCACTGATTCCTGGGTGCATTTGCAGCAATGATTGCTGGGTACCTGTGTTTCTCTATCCGGACTGCAGTCTAGATTTTTTTTTCTGTTTGTTTTTTAGTTTTCTAGATTTTTTTTTTTTTTCAAGGTGGGAGGGCTGCAGTCTGGCAGTCCGATACCACGAGCCGCCCTTGGACATTTGTCATCTGCCACAAATGTCAAAGAAGCAGAAAACTAAAGTATGAAAACAACGGTGCGACCAGTACTTCTGAATGGTACAGAAGCCGGGGCAGTGAAGACAGAGCAGTTGGGGAAGCTAGAGGTGATGGAGAAGTGCCTGAGGTGGGTGGTAGGATGCACACTGTGGGACAGATAAAGAAAGGAGGACATTACAGCAGGAGCCAAATTAGCTCCAGTTGCAGAAGAGGTCAAACAGAACAAACTGCTGTGGTTCGGGCACATATGCAGGAAAACAGAAGACAATGCACTGAAGAAGATTTGGGACAGAAAGAAAGAAAGCAAGAGAAAATGAGGACATCCAGGAAAGAGATGTCTGGATTATATGTGAGAAGATATGCAATAGGTAGGCATCACTGTCAAAGAAGGTAGTGGAATGGTACTGAATCAAGAGACATGGCGACAATTAACGCAACACCCTGACCCCATGTGGAAGAATGAGAAAAAGGGAGTTAATGTTAATGATGACTAAGGTGCTTCATTGGGAACTTTTAGTAAAGCACTGCAGCTGTACACAATGCAGTGGTTACTAGCTAATGGGAGGGAAATATAACTGCCAATCCCATGTTCCAATATGTGCACATGTGCCTCAGCTATTGGCACAGTGAAAGCATATTCCTGATGCCTGTGATTAACTGAAGTAGTTCACATTTGTTTTTATGGTATGTACCTATTTGGGTCTACTTTGTTTAGCTGAATTTCATTTCACCCCCGACCACATCGCTGAAAACACAAATTACTGAAAACTCATTTTACTGAATCTCATTTCACTGAAGTGAACTTAGTATGTATGGCACTGTGTAGAGAACTGTAAGACAAGTAAAAGGTATATGCCCTTTTCCCCACTGTAGTGCGATCCTGGAGTTAGTATATATAGTTACGGCCCCTCCACATTGGGGATGGGGTGGAGGTGTAGCCCCCCACTTAGTTTGAGTACATATTGTCTTCTGGAGAGAGTTAGTCATTGGTGTTGTAACTATGCATGTCTATTGTTTAAAATGTATTGTTTTTGAAGTTTTTGGTAAAATACAATATAAAACAAACAAGGTGAGGAGCTATGCCCCCCACACTCCCCTATGTGGGGAGCTGTGCCCCCCACACCCCCTAACTATATATACTAACTCCAGGATCGCACTACAGTGGGGAAAAGGGCATATACCTTTTACTTGCCTTACAGTAATCTACATAGTGCCATACATGCTAAGTTCAGTTCAGTGAAATGAGATTCAGTGAAATGAGTTTTCAGTAATTTGTGTTTTCAGTGATGTGGTCGGGGTGAAATGAAATTCAGTGAAATGAGATTCAACGAAACAAAGAAGACCCACCTATTCACATATTTTTGTCATTTTAATGAGCAGGTTATACAAATGAACAGACCATTATCCCTTTTTTAGGGGATAGTGAAGAGGTCAGTACTTAGTAGCTATAGGACAACTACTGTACTCTGGGTCATGTGTAAAGTAGATGAGATGTTGAACTTTCCAGTTGCTGATGGTGTGGTTTCTTTTTTTGTATTGGCTGTGACTTAGTTTGTGTGGGCTTCTCTCTTTTTCTTTGTGGTTGTGTGACTGTTGAATTAAGTCAGAGGATGGGGGGGGGGGGGTAAGCTCCTGCATAGGGTGCACTGGAGTTTGCACATCTGCAAAAATGCTTTTTTGTGGTGGGTTTTGATTGACTGAAGCGTTGACCAGTGCATTTTATTTGATTGAAGTCTCATAAAATTTCACCTCACTGAAATGTATGAGAACCGTATAAGATATGCTACTTTCTCAAGGATAAATAAATACAGCATTCAGAGGGTGCCATTGCCAAAATCAGTATATATCGCATATATATTAAGGGTATGCAGCAGAAAAACTTCTGACTTGTCAAAAACATATGAAAACACCAACAGAGTGCTTCACAGAAGAGCACATGATGATTCAAATCAGCATTTATAAAGCAGAAGTAGATAGGGAAGAATCAGAACACAGAGATGGAAAGCAAAACAATAGAAGAGAAAAGCGGGACATGATCCAAAGGCAGGAATAAGAAGATAAAGGGAGTGGGACAGATGCAGATAACAAGGAGGAAACAGTCGCTAGGCTTTGTCATACTTCCTAAAACAGGAGTGTTGTCTATTGACTAATGGGACTTTTGTAAAGTTGTGTATGAAAGGGATGTGAAAAATGACAATGCTATTAAGGAAAGAACCACTAGAATAATTTCTTCATTAAACTCGTGGATGAAACTAAAGAGAATGTTGAATAAATGGACACTATTTCAGTTATGATATAAATAGTTGATAAACATGTATATTGTTATTGTAATTATTTAGTAGACACCTTGAACATAGTTGCTTCATTGATTGTTCTGTTGTTTTTGGTTATTTGTTGACGATTGTTATCTTTTTTTGTACAAATACAATTTCTATATATCTACTTATGTAATATTTTTGTCACTCAATTTAATTTAATAAAAATAATTATAAAAAAAATGACAGTGCAAGTGTTCATTTGACTGTTCCACACAGTGGTGGCAGCATTTGTCATAAGCTTTGTCTTAAGCCTTAAGAAGGTATTATACAGGAGACTCAGTAATGTAGGATTGGGGTGTCTTAGCTCACACAAAAGAAGTTTAAGTGAAGCAGGATTAAAGACTGACACTACAAAGTTAATAGTGCACAATGTAATGACTGGTGCAGCGTTATACCTACCATAGACTATTGGATGATGGAGGTAATTCTATATCTGGAAATGCTCATCCAAAATGGTGGCAGCTGGCTGCCAAGGACAAACACAGACAGCTTTGTTTGGTATTTTCTGCATACTGAGTGTTGGAAGCTTGATTTGCCTTGCTGCTTTTTATCGAGCGCTTCACTTTGTTATGATTAGAGCTCTGAGCTAACATGTTGATCCACACATGAGACTCTGGTGATTTCCTGCTCACCATTCTGCTACATTATTTCTTCTATTTCCATTCACAAATCTAGTAGTCCTGGTTTGTTGTGAGTGTGGTCTGTTAACTCCACATTCTGCTGTCTTCATCATCCTGCAGTCTTTGGACTTTGGAGACACTGATCTTTGAACATTTTGTTAATGCCTTTCCCTGTGCTTTGCTGCTGCCTGTTTCTTTGACTTTGTTCCATGGAATGTTTTATCTTTAGTAACTTGTTTTGCTTCACGTGTAAATGAGTGCATTTTGTGCATTTGAATCGTGTGCGCCTATAATGCTTGTTAGAACACTGCTAAACTCTTATGAACTGCCTGTGCCTGCCTGGGACTGCTTGGATAGTATTCAGATTTACGTAGGACAACCTTGGCCACAGACCTGGTACAATGTGTCATTCTGTGTTCACATATGACCTCTGACGTAGCTGTTTGGGGCATAGCTGAAGATAGCAGGTTGTCTTTAACTCATGTGGTCTAACCCAGCCATTCTTTTCTGCACTATCATTACTCAGTGTAAATATTCTGTTGGACCAATCTGGAGTTTGGATTTTTTTATATATTCTATAAATACTTTGCTAGAATGCTTGTGCATTTATTTATTTTTACATATGTTGTACTTACACAGCAGCTGCCTTTAACAGCATGCATACTTTGCAATGTGTTATTTTACAGTATATACTGATATATCTTATTGCCGCTTTTTTAGTTTTTCATAGAAAAAAGCATACAAAGAAAGACTAAGTTGCAAAGGATTTGTAATTTTGAAGTTATTGGCTCTGAAGTAATGCTGGCAATGTGATGTTTTATTTATTTAATTATTTATTTACCCTTTGTTGACCAACTTAGTCTCACTAGACCAGCAGTTTGTTTTCAGGGGAGACAGTATTCATCCTGTGTTGGGGATATTTGGGCAGGGCAGCTGGGAACTTCCTCTACTCTTCTCAATTCGTGCCTTGAGATTTTTTACATCACCTGACTTGCAACCAACTCATGCAGATGGGACCTCAGTTTACCAGCTCATCTGAAGGACAGTTAAAAAAATGAATTGACATCTCAATTTCTCATAGTCCCAAAATGAATAGTACAAAAAAAAAAAAAAAACATGTTTTTGGGGCCTAAGAGTTGTTTAAGTTAACCAATAGTTTCTACTTGTTTACAGTTTTTATTCAGTTGAGTTTACATTATGTGTATGTGTATTCAATGATAAGTTATTCAGATTTACTTGTCTGATATTAGTTAGCTATCTTCTAGTTAGGAAATGTTTATATTTCTTTGTAGGTTCACGGGTTTTTACTAAGCTAATGGTCACTAGGGCCCTTACTAGCCTAGTCGTGCACCCCAATCCCATTTGGATGCTGAGTATTATGGGTGTTTATATGGGACAGCTGGGGGGCATGTTAGTAAGGAGGTGACTAAGGGATTTATGTGGAGGAGTGTTACGATAATACTTTTCTTGTTAACGGCTTTTGTCCATAATGGACACGGGGGCCAGACTGGGGGTACATTTATGATTTGCTATCCATTTGTTATGCTTTTGTTTGAATATGGTCAGGGATGAACTCTATTTTACATGGATGGGAAGAGAGCCTATTCCATAGGGTGGCGATCCTTTGGGACACATATGTGTCTCTCCAGCATGGTCTGTTGATGTCACAAGTGATTTCAGATGCCAGGATCTGGTGTTTCTGATGCTGTTTGTTACATGCAAGTTCAACAGATCCATTAGGGCTGTTTCTAAGGAAGCACAGTATGCCAGACAAAGGTCCCATATCAGCAGCCTGTAGAAGACTGAGTATAGTGACAGATTCTTTAGGCAATCAATGTAGGACAGGGTATTCAAGCCCTGAATTCTCCTGGTGAGAAACTTTTGTGGGGATTCCAAGTGTTGCAAGAGTCTGGTTAGGTACATACCAAAGGGGGCATTGTACTCTTGGTGGAGGTGGTCTCACCAATCCTGACTTCATGGGTAATGTCTGTGAGCCAGCCAGCAATCCATTGAGTTATGCAACACACTGCCCGCTCCACTTAAAACAAAGTTCATCCCTGTCCATATTCAAGTGTAACTTGGATCTACGGATGGGAAACAGAAAATTTACCCCACAACTGCCCCCTGTACTACAAATGGACAGATGCAGCTCCTAAATGCTTTATTTCATGCATGGGTCCCCTGAAATTATCTATGGTATGATCCCAGTTATTTTCATTAAGGGTAATATATAATTATCAACCATGTGATGGGTAAGGCTGATTTCAAACCAAATGGGACAGGGTAATTCAAGCACAAAAAGGAAAATGCATGGGCCTACAAGGACAGCTAGCCTAGTACTTACTTATGAACCTATGTAGGGATTTATGCCTAACCCATAAAGCTTGCCAATGATGTCTGAGTGGGGTATTTTACCGAATGTCATGACCTGGTCACGATACACACTATCCACTG
This sequence comes from Protopterus annectens, assembly GCF_019279795.1. NCBI lineage: Eukaryota > Metazoa > Chordata > Ceratodontiformes > Protopteridae > Protopterus > Protopterus annectens. The sequence goes on along the minus strand of NC_056736.1, from coordinate 662,195,880 downwards.
TTTTACCCTCTTCCATTGCCTCGGTGACCCTCTCAAAGAAGTCTACCAGGTTAAGTAGGGATGATCTTCCCTTAACAAAGCCAAATTGGGATTGGTCCAGTATCTGTAGGTTGCCTATGTCCTTTTTTATCATTTCCATACTAATTCCTTTCATGGCTTTGCATGTTATGCTTGTTAGACTGATGGGTCTGTAGTTTCATGGGTCAGTTGATGATCCACCCTTATGAAGGAGAATGACTGTTGCAGTCCTCCAGTCACATGTAACATAACCTGTTTTGAGGCTGTGGTTAAAGATTGTCTCAAGTGATTCTGAAAAGGCATGTTTTAGACAGGTCAGCATGCAACCAGGATGTTGCTGGGACCCATAAAGATTGTGTTCTTGGCTTTGGCGAGTGCTTCCAGCACCTGGTCACTGACAATAGTTGGAGGAAAGTATGTTGGAGGAGATTTCACATGGCAGAACTTGGAGAGAGTTTGGATGGGGGGTGAGGTTTGAGCTGAATTTATTAGTCAGTCGATTTACTATGTCACCCTGATCAGTGAAGGTGGTGCCATTTTCCACCAGTTCAGCATACTGCTTTCTGTTGCCTTTAAGGTTACTGACATAGTTGAATAAGGCCTTGTGATTGTCCCTGACCTGCGATGCTATCCTGACCTTGTAGTTAGCCTTATTGGACTTAATTGGACCTCTTAGTTTCTTTTTTTAGTTGTATAAGGGAGTGCTTGTCTTTAAGTGAATCCTCTTTCTGATTTCGGACATGAGTTTTTCTCTTTTATTATGTATCCTGTTTAGGTGAGGATTCCAGCAGTGAGGTTTATTTTTGTGTTTGCTTTGGGTATATTTTTGGTAGGTATAACAACTTCTATACAGTCATTTGCATGTTTGTATAGGGACTCTGAATAATTCTGCAAAGCTAGCTGTGATCTTGGGGTTAGGAGCAGCCTTGAATTTTGACAAACTATCACTTAATAGGGTGTAGTTTGCCTTAAAATAGTTCCTAACTGTTACTGGTTTAGCTGGGTTTTCTGGGTTGATTTTTATTTCAAAGGAGACAGCTTTGTGATCCGACCTCACTAGTGAGGACATGATGTGGGGAAGGGTGCAGTGTTTTCCTGTGTTGGTGAGTGCCAGATGTAGTATGTTTAATCATCTGTTTGGAGCTTGCACTATCTTTTCCAGGGTGTTTTAATAAAGTCCAGGAAGTGTTGTGCCTGTGAGTTTGAGGCAATGTAAGTGTCCCAGTCTATAGAGGGGTAGATAAAGTCACTCATAAATAAGGTGTTTGGTTGGATAGTGAACACCTCTGCTAGGTTTAGGTGAGAGTTGTGACACTCCAGGGGCATAGATGGTGACCTGTAGCTAGCCATGATATGGTGAGGGATCTTATCTATGTTGGCTTCCACGTGGATGAGCTTGATGTTATCATGATGTTTAACCAACCTACAGGTATTTTTGTTGTTAATGTAGATTGAGACACCTCCTCTTTTGAAACCAATCTGTGCTGTTGTTGGACTAAATGTGTGGAAGGCACTGTGACCTTGCACTGCCGGAGTACTTTCTATGGCTTTAAACCATGTCTCAGTCATAACACAGATGTATAATTCCCTAGAGTGTGGAGGACTACTTTCTATAGATTTTTTTTTTATCGGTTGTTTTTTCACATGTAGTTTATTATGCTTATTCTATTAGTAGAAATAAATACACAAGTCTATACAGCCTGAAAACATCCCATCACAAGCTGTTTGCAGGAGCTCATTTTATTTTGCTTCACCATTACCCTGCACTCCCAATCTAAACACAATAGGAGTCACAGCCCAGTTTCTGTGTAAATTTTATTTATAATCATAGTTTCCATTCATTGCTATGTTTTTTAGTTATAAATAAAGATATCAAATAAGCAAATGCCTGAACTTAGACTTGCTGTTGCCTAGGAGTGACACAGTGGTTGTATTATGACAGACAACAGAGGTATTGCTTGTATTGTAGTATCTATATGTTTTGTGCCACCTGATAGTAATAAATAAATGTTCAATAGAAGATGTGAGCTGTACCATTAAGGGTTTGTAAAATATGTAAGTACAAAGATCATCACATGTTAAATGTCTCTATATAGCACTCATCTATAGCTGTATTATCATCAGTACCATTAAATCGTCTGAGAGCTGACATGTCTTATTTCTCACTGCAAAATCTAGTAGTGAAGATCAGAGAGCACTGGATTAATGAATGAAGCATTCCTGGATTCCAGAGAGCCACTCTACTCAGCACGGACACACAGTGTTACATGCTGATTAGTACCGTAAACATAAAGTATAGTATGGCTTGGATGGCGTTGTAGATGTGCGATGCATATTGGTGTCTAATGCTTTGATTTTAACAAGTAGCAAAAGAAACAGTACAAAATGACCTGAATGTCGAACATTGCTGTTGTCATTTAAAGTTCTTTTTTTGCAGAGGCAGGCTCCTGGACCCGCCACTGTAGGTGGAAGCTCCTACAGCCTTTCAGCTTATATATACCAGCCATGAGACTGCAGTACGTTGGTGACAAGGGAATACTCTGAGAAATATCAATCCCATTCTTGGTATATGGTAAGGACACATTTTTGCTCATTCAGTCTCGCTATTCAGGGACTCACCCTAATGAGTCTAACTAGTCTCAGAATATCAAATGTTTGCCACCATACATAGGTTTATAGGTTCATAGGTGTGTACTAGGCTAATGGCCCTGGGGCCTTTACAAGCCTATCAGAAGTCACCAAAAGACATTAAAATTTAATACGAAGCTTTCGGGCTATCCACACTTCATCAGCACATAAAAGTATCAAATTCATCACATTTAAATAGAGGTGTAATTAAAGCACATGATTAAGCCAGTCATACACATTACACATACACATTCACATCCATAGTTTTTAAATTATACACAAATTTATACATAAATGTATATATATATATATATATATATATATATATATATATATATATATATATATATATATGTATGCATATATGTACATACACACTTATCAGCATGCTCAAATACTGTATTACTTATCACTAATTGCTACTAAATATATAAAATATATAAAATCAACAATGTTGAAAATTTATAGTATTAAAATATTGGGAACCAGAATGTCAGTATAACATTTCATCATATAATTTCTCTCTGCCTTTTTACCAATACAGGCTTCAAACTAACGGTACTGTTCAAGCCTGGTGGTGTATCTGCTTGTAACTTTATTATCCATTCATATTCCCTTAATTCTAAAATATTATTTAAATCACCCCCTCTTAACCCTATATTCAACACATTTATACACCTAAACTTAAATGTATGTGTCTGAAACTCCATAATGTGTCTATATAAACCATTTGTCTGTACTTTCCTTTTTATTTCTGACCTGTGTTCTATTATACGATCCTTTAACTTCCTCATCGTCTTTCCTACATAGAATGCCACACATTGTGTACATGTCGCTAGATATACTAATTTTGTCGTATTGCAATTTGCTTTACAATGAAAATTAAACTTTTCCCTCGTAACAGGGTGTTGAAAGCATTCAGTTAACTCAAAGATATCTACGCAGCATGTGCAATTGTGGCATTTATATGTTCCCATTCTACTTTGTAGCATCACTTCCTCATTCTTAAAATCTTTATAACACAGCATCTGTTTAAGTGTCTGATGGTTTCTATATGCAAATCTGGGTTTCAGACCTATCAAATCTTTTACCTCTGGCATTGCCATTAATATTATCCAATTCTTTTCTACAATTTTACATACTTCCCTCGTATACCCGTTATAGGTAGTTGCATATCTCACAATACTACTATTTTTATTTATTCTTTGTGGGGCCATTTCATTTGTTGACTCTAAACCAGTACAGCCAAAAGTGGGTCTATATCTATCTTTCCTTCCTAAAAACACTTTGTTAGAAAATGGTTTAAAATTTATTCCGTTTGCTAGAGACAATGTGGTGAACGCAATAACGGATGTAAAACTATTTGCGAGGAACTTGATGTTGAAGTTGATTTTTAAACACTCTAATGATAGTAATTACAGTTGTAAGAGGTTGAGTACTTTCATGCCGCAATTGTGTCCAGTGATATTGGCCTTTACGAATATAGTAGAAATGGAATTGAGGGGTCTGTATGCAAAAAAGAACATGAGTAATTACTATAATTTGTCATATAAAGAATTTAAAGCCTTACAGCAATTAAAAAGTAATGATGGAATTATTATTAAACAAGCAGATAAGGGTGGGGCGACTATAGTGATGGACAGGATAGACTATATGAATAAGTTTAAGGACTTTTTGGCTGATACAACAACTTTTAAAAAAGTAACTTTTATGGAAATAAAAAATCATGTATCACAAGTAAATATGACAGTGTATGATATGCAATTGACTCAGGATATTTCTATGGAGTTACTTAATTACTTTACAGTACCTTGCCCTAAAATACCACAAATATATGGCATACCTAAGATCCATAAATCCCTGGAAGATCCGCCATTGAGGCCTATAGTCTCAGGTAAAGGCTGGATAACCGAACCTATATCCAAATACTTGCAGAAAGTACTGTCTAAATATTTTTTTAAATGTACTAGTATTATAAAGGATACAACACATTTTTTGCAAAAGCTTAATATGTGGTATGAAAAAGAGATCAATTGTAGTTATTTATTTGTAACGCTTGATATAGTGTCGTTATTCACTGTCATTCCCATAGATTATGGGGTGGAAGCAATAAGGAGTTTGTTGTTTGTAGAATCAGCTTTGCAACCACATGAAATTGAAAATATTTGTCTGCTCCTTGAGTTAGTGTTGACCAAAAATATGTTTATATTTGATAATACTCCATATCAGCAAATAACAGGTGTAGCCATGGGTACATCTGTGGCGAACACTTTTGCGAATTTGGTTTTGTATCACTGGGAAAAACAGTATGTGTTAAGTGATATAAATAAGCTTAATAACAATGTGAAATGTTATTGTAGGTTTGTGGATGACTGTTTTTTTGTTTGGACTGGAACATCTGCAGAATTGGAAAGTTATGTTACATATTTAAACAATACTACCAGTTTTTTGAAATTTAAGATGAACTTTTCACCCCAGAATATAGTGTTTCTAGATGTAAATTTGTATAGGAAACAAGATAAGGTAGAAACTATGGTCTATAAGAAAGAAGTACATGCGGCTAGATACTTAAAAAGGAGTAGTATGCATGCTCCACATACATTCAAGGGAATTCTTAAATCACAGTTAATAAGAGTTAGTAGATTAAATACAGAAGACAGTAATTTTATAGAACAAGCTAATAAAATGAAGGAAGAGTTTATAAAGAATGGTTATCCAATACAAAATATAAATAGTATATATAATGAGGTGTTTTTAGGAAGGAAAGATAGATATAGACCCACTTTTGGCTGTACTGGTTTAGAGTCAACAAATGAAATGGCCCCACAAAGAATAAATAAAAATAGTAGTATTGTGAGATATGCAACTACCTATAACGGGTATACGAGGGAAGTATGTAAAATTGTAGAAAAGAATTGGATAATATTAATGGCAATGCCAGAGGTAAAAGATTTGATAGGTCTGAAACCCAGATTTGCATATAGAAACCATCAGACACTTAAACAGATGCTGTGTTATAAAGATTTTAAGAACGAGGAAGTGATGCTACAAAGTAGAATGGGAACATATAAATGCCACAATTGCACATGCTGCGTAGATATCTTTGAGTTAACTGAATGCTTTCAACACCCTGTTACGAGGGAAAAGTTTAATTTTCATTGTAAAGCAAATTGCAATACGACAAAATTAGTATATCTAGCAACATGTACAATGTGTGTGGCATTCTATGTAGGAAAGACGATGAGGAAGTTAAAGGATCGTATAATAGAACACAGGTCAGAAATAAAAAGGAAAGTACAGACAAGTGGTTTATATAGACACATTATGGAGTTTCAGACACATACATTTAAGTTTAGGTGTATAAATGTGTTGAATATAGGGTTAAGAGGGGGTGATTTAAATAATATTTTAGAATTAAGGGAATATGAATGGATAATAAAGTTACAAGCAGATACACCACCAGGCTTGAACAGTACCGTTAGTTTGAAGCCTGTATTGGTAAAAAGGCAGAGAGAAATTATATGATGAAATGTTATACTGACATTCTGGTTACCAATATTTTAATACTATAAATTTTCAACATTGTTGATTTTATATATTTTATATATTTAGTAGCAATTAGTGATAAGTAATACAGTATTTGAGCATGCTGATAAATGTATATGTACATATATGCATATATATATATATACATTTATGTATAAATTTGTGTATAATTTAAAAACTATGGATGTGAATGTGTATGTGTAATGTGTATGGCTGGCTTGATCATGTGACTTTAATTACACCTCTATTTAAATGTGATGAATTTGATACTTTTATGTGCTGATGAAGGGTGGATAGCCCGAAAGCTTCTTATTAAATTTTAATGTCTTTTGGTGACCTCTGAGTGATTTCTGAAGAACTTTGCGATTTGTCAACAGTTTGTCCTTTTGCCTTTACAACCCTAGCCATAGGATTACCCTGGCATCGTGCCACCCGACCGTAGTTCCCAGTGCTTCTGTCGAGCAGAGCCACTGGAGTTATCCCCCGGGTGAATTTTCTATTTCCCATCCACTCATCATGATTTCTGCTGAAGAGGGTCAGTGAGATGCTCTGCTTGATATGCATGGGAAGTCTGTTCCATAGCATGGGCAGTCTCTGGGTTATGAACCTGTCCCTCCAGTATGTTCTGTTGATTGTGGTAATGAGGTTGAGGTCTTTGGAGTGTGTGGTGTGGAGGGATTGGGATTTCTTTAGCTGTAGCATTTCTAACAGAGCTGGGTCAGACATGGCTTCGTAAGTCAAGCAGAGATCGCCTCTAAGTAGGCAATATCAACAGATACAGGCCTTCAATCATTTTCTATTGCTCACCCAAATGAACTAAAAATTAATTTGGCTGTCTTCTTAATTATACCTAATTACTTAATTATACTATGCTGGGTGACACTGGGAGATGCCTGAACACATAAACAATAATGGGGAGCAAGCATCTTAACTAGTGCTATTGTACTCATTAACATAAGATGGAGTTTATGGGGAGCAAGCATCTTAACTAGTGCTATTGTACTCATTAACATAAGATGGAGTTTATGGGGAGCAAGCATCTTAACTAGTGCTATTGTACTCATTAACATAAGATGGAGTTTATGGGGAGCAAGCATCTTAACTAGTGCTATTGTACTCATTAACATAAGATGGAGTTTATGGGGAGCAAGCATCTTAACTAGTGCTATTGTACTCATTAACATAAGATGGAGTTTATGGGGAGCAAGCATCTTAACTAGTGCTATTGTACTCATTAACATAAGATGGAGTTTATGGGGAGCAAGCATCTTAACTAGTGCTATTGTACTCATTAACATAAGATGGAGTTTATGGGGAGCAAGCATCTTAACTAGTGCTATTGTACTCATTAACATAAGATGGAGTTTATGGGGAGCAAGCATCTTAACTAGTGCTATTGTACTCATTAACATAAGATGGAGTTTATGGGGAGCAAGCATCTTAACTAGTGCTATTGTACTCATTAACATAAGATGGAGTTTATGGGGAGCAAGCATCTTAACTAGTGCTATTGTACTCATTAACATAAGATGGAGTTTATGGGGAGCAAGCATCTTAACTAGTGCTATTGTACTCATTAACATAAGATGGAGTTTATGGGGAGCAAGCATCTTAACTAGTGCTATTGTACTCATTAACATAAGATGGAGTTTATGGGGAGCAAGCATCTTAACTAGTGCTATTGTACTCATTAACATAAGATGGAGTTTATGGGGAGCAAGCATCTTAACTAGTGCTATTGTACTCATTAACATAAGATGGAGTTTATGGGGAGCAAGCATCTTAACTAGTGCTATTGTACTCATTAACATAAGATGGAGTTTATGGGGAGCAAGCATCTTAACTAGTGCTATTGTACTCATTAACATAAGATGGAGTTTATGGGGAGCAAGCATCTTAACTAGTGCTATTGTACTCATTAACATAAGATGGAGTTTATGGGGAGCAAGCATCTTAACTAGTGCTATTGTACTCATTAACATAAGATGGAGTTTATGGGGAGCAAGCATCTTAACTAGTGCTATTGTACTCATTAACATAAGATGGAGTTTATGGGGAGCAAGCATCTTAACTAGTGCTATTGTACTCATTAACATAAGATGGAGTTTATGGGGAGCAAGCATCTTAACTAGTGCTATTGTACTCATTAACATAAGATGGAGTTTATGGGGAGCAAGCATCTTAACTAGTGCTATTGTACTCATTAACATAAGATGGAGTTTATGGGGAGCAAGCATCTTAACTAGTGCTATTGTACTCATTAACATAAGATGGAGTTTATGGGGAGCAAGCATCTTAACTAGTGCTATTGTACTCATTAACATAAGATGGAGTTTATGGGGAGCAAGCATCTTAACTAGTGCTATTGTACTCATTAACATAAGATGGAGTTTATGGGGAGCAAGCATCTTAACTAGTGCTATTGTACTCATTAACATAAGATGGAGTTTATGGGGAGCAAGCATCTTAACTAGTGCTATTGTACTCATTAACATAAGATGGAGTTTATGGGGAGCAAGCATCTTAACTAGTGCTATTGTACTCATTAACATAAGATGGAGTTTATGGGGAGCAAGCATCTTAACTAGTGCTATTGTACTCATTAACATAAGATGGAGTTTATGGGGAGCAAGCATCTTAACTAGTGCTATTGTACTCATTAACATAAGATGGAGTTTATGGGGAGCAAGCATCTTAACTAGTGCTATTGTACTCATTAACATAAGATGGAGTTTATGGGGAGCAAGCATCTTAACTAGTGCTATTGTACTCATTAACATAAGATGGAGTTTATGGGGAGCAAGCATCTTAACTAGTGCTATTTTACTCATTAACATAAGATGGAGTTTATGGGGAGCAAGCATCTTAACTAGTGCTATTGTACTCATTAACATAAGATGGAGTTTATGGGGAGCAAGCATCTTAACTAGTGCTATTGTACTCATTAACATAAGATGGAGTTTATGGGGAGCAAGCATCTTAACTAGTGCTATTGTACTCATTAACATAAGATGGAGTTTATGGGGAGCAAGCATCTTAACTAGTGCTATTGTACTCATTAACATAAGATGGAGTTTATGGGGAGCAAGCATCTTAACTAGTGCTATTGTACTCATTAACATAAGATGGAGTTTATGGGGAGCAAGCATCTTAACTAGTGCTATTGTACTCATTAACATAAGATGGAGTTTATGGGGAGCAAGCATCTTAACTAGTGCTATTGTACTCATTAACATAAGATGGAGTTTATGGGGAGCAAGCATCTTAACTAGTGCTATTGTACTCATTAACATAAGATGGAGTTTATGGGGAGCAAGCATCTTAACTAGTGCTATTTTACTCATTAACATAAGATGGAGTTTATGGGGAGCAAGCATCTTAACTAGTGCTATTGTACTCATTAACATAAGATGGAGTTTATGGGGAGCAAGCATCTTAACTAGTGCTATTGTACTCATTAACATAAGATGGAGTTTATGGGGAGCAAGCATCTTAACTAGTGCTATTGTACTCATTAACATAAGATGGAGTTTATGGGGAGCAAGCATCTTAACTAGTGCTATTGTACTCATTAACATAAGATGGAGTTTATGGGGAGCAAGCATCTTAACTAGTGCTATTGTACTCATTAACATAAGATGGAGTTTATGGGGAGCAAGCATCTTAACTAGTGCTATTTTACTCATTAACATAAGATGGAGTTTATGGGGAGCAAGCATCTTAACTAGTGCTATTTTACTCATTAACATAAGATGGAGTTTATGGGGAGCAAGCATCTTAACTAGTGCTATTTTACTCATTAACATAAGATGGAGTTTATGCTAAGTATGAGCTTAAAGGTAAACTTTATTCCGAACAGGGACTATATTTCTATCTACTATCTTCTTTGGGTCTGGGTGCAAGAATTTTCCCAAGTACTTAGGGAATGCTACACAACATGCAAAGTGTAATTTGGAGTCTGCTGATCTGAGGGCTTTGACAGCCTGATTACCTGTAAAAATTATTTTAAATTTGTTGAGGCATAGCCCCAAGAGGGACACAAACTCTTAAAGTTAAACTAGACTCCTATGTGCATCATTCAGTGGATTTGAGTGAGGATGGTGCAGTCACCCACTAAGAAGACTGCCCTCATCTCCAGTTCAAATACAGATTAGCCATTTATGAACTTTGGATAGATGAAACTTCTATTCTGTGTCTTATTGGCTAAGACAAACAAGGCCAGGAGACATAGGATCATAGGAAGTTACTAGGCTATTGGCCCGGAGGTCCTTACAAGCCTAGCCAAGAATTTATCCCATTTTCCAACAAGTTAGCACCCGATACCAATGTCCAGCAGGGACACGTGGAATCCCATGTGTGTATTTTCTGTTCTCCATCCAGTTGTCCAGATTGCACTTAAAAAGGGTTAGTGAGGCACTCTGCTTGATGTGAAGAGGGCATCTATTCCACAAAAGGGGGGTCTCTGGGATACAAATCTGTCCTGCCAATGAGTTCTGTTGATGTCACATACCAGGTTGAGGTTGCGTGTGTGGGTTACTCGAGTAGAACTTGACTCATGTTTATGCACCAGTCCCATCAAGGCTGGGTCTGAGATTGCTTTGTACACCAGACAGAGGTCACCTCTGAGGAGTCTGTATGAGACTGAGTAGAGAGACAGGGGCTTTAGCCTATCTATATAGGGTAGATGTTTGAGGCCAGGGATTCTGCTGGTGAGGAACCTCTGTGGTCTCTCCAGCTGCTGCATGTGCTTTGTGAGGTACATGCCGAAAGGGGCATTGTACACAACAATGGGTCTTATAAGGGAAGAATACAGGGATGTTATGAACACCCTGTCTCTGGATGAGATACCTGTACTAATGAGGTAGGCCATGTAGAAAGCTTTCCATACAATGGAGACAATATGGTGGTCAGAAGTCAGTTTGCTATCAACCTGGGTGCCAAGCCCCTCATGACTGATTGCGTGCTTAGAACCTTGTTATTAATGTGATAATTTGTGGGGATATCACTCTCCCCAAAGGGGATAATGATGCATTTTTTGGCATCCAGTTTGAGGACATGTTTCTGGCACCAGTCATTTGTTTGGGTGAGACCCTCTTGGAGGATGTCCACATCACTAGGGGAATTGCAGACAACACCCAGCTTGCAATCATCTACAAACTAGCCCATTAGTTTTGGCCTGCACCTCAGAAAAGTATATCCCAAACAAGAGAAGTCCCAAGACCAATCCCTGGGGTACACCGCTAGCTATGAGTCTACTGCTTGAAGTGGCTTCCCCTATTTTCATTAGGTGGATTCTATCAGTGAGCCAGTTTGCTACCCATCTGGTAACATATGGATTGATACCTAGTTGAGAGAGTTTATCTATTATACCCAAGTGGGGAATAGTATTGAGGGCTTTGGCTAGGTCAAAGTAGGCGGTGTGCACCATCCTCCTCTCATCCATGGCTTTGGTGACTGTCTCAAATAAGTCAACCAAATTTAACAATCATGACCTCCCTTGACAAAACCAAACTGTGTGGGATCAAGTGTTTGGAGGTTGCCAATGTCCCTGTTAATAAGGTCCATGATGATCCGCTCCATGACCTTGCAGATCAGGCTCGTTAGGCGGATGGGTCTATAATTTTCTGGATCAGTGGATGCTCCAACTTTCAAAAGCCGCGGTGGTGCAGTGGTGGCATTGTTGCCTCACAGCAAGAGGTTCTTCTGTTCGATTCTCAGCTGGAGCACCTTCTGTGTGGTGTCTGCATGTCCTCCCTGTGGTCAAGTGGCATTTGAAAGACATGTGTGAATGGGTGTGCCTTCGTTGAAGGTTGGGCATCAGGCTGGCACCTCAGCACCATAAAAATTGACTGCCAATCATTAGCAGACCGGAGTTCCTCTGTGGCGACCCCTAACCAGGAAAAGCTGAAAGAAAAAAAGTGGATGCTTCAACTTTGTGCAAAGGGATGACAGTGGCTGTCCTCCTCTCGGCTGGGATGAAGCTGGTACTCAGGCTTTTGTTGAATAGGGTGCCTAATGGTGCTGCAAGTTCCTGGCTGAGTTCATGTAGGATGCAGCCTGGTATGTTATTGGGTCCCATGGAGGCTGTATTTTTTGCCTTTGAGAGGGCAGTAATGATTGCTCCCTAGAGATAAGGTGAGGGGGCAGGTTCTGGGGATGTCCTGATTTACTGATGGGGGGACAGAAGGGTGAAATTTTCACTGAACCTGTCTGCCAGCAAATTGGCTATATCTACAGCATTTGTTTATGTGGTGTCCCTGACCACCAGTTTTGAGCAGATCTGGGTGCTTCCTTTGAGACTGTGAACATATGTGAAGAAGGCCTTATGATTGTCTTTAGCAAATGTGGTCAGTTTGGACTCAAAGTTTGCTTTGCAGGATTTCACTAGTGCTCTTATTTGCTTGTTCAGGCTAAGGGGAGATTGCTTCTAATTAGGCACCTGCTCCTTCTTGGTCCTGGACAGCAATTTTTTCCTTTTAGTATCAAGTTTATTTATTGCAGATGGTGACCATATAGGTTTACTTTTCTTTGAGGAGGATGGTTTCAACCTGTTGGGTATTCCTGATTCCATGCAGCTATATAAATGCTCATTTAGTACTTTGGTGCAGGTTTGGACATATGTGCCAGTTCCTATGGAAGGGTAGGGGGCTATGAAGCTGTTTATATCTTCTCTCAGGAGGTTGTAATCAGCTTTGGAAATTTTTTTTTGTTTGACCCTAGCTTGGGGGGGGGGGGGTCAGGGGAGATGGTGACTTTGAAAGTGACTGCTTTGTGGTCAGATCTTACCAGGGATGATGGCACTGTAGGGATGCTGCAGTGGTTACTCATGTTGGTTAATACCAAGTCCAAGATATTTTCACCTCCTGTGGGGGGTGTCAACCAGCTAGTCCAAGGAATTTGCACTGACAAAATCAAGGACTCTCTGGGCATTTGTGTTTTTGCATGGATAGTTCTTCCAGTCTATGGTTGGATAGTTAAAGTCACTCAGGATCAGGGTAAAGGGTTGAATCTTCATAGATTCGAAGAAGTCCAGATAGGTGGAGTGGGCATCTTGAGTTAAACTTGGGGGCCTGTAACTAGCTATGATGTGAATAGGGTTCTTGTCAGTTGTTAACTGCAGCTGGTATGTCTCCTGTATGTCATACTGTTTGACCAGCCTGGAGGTGTGTATGTCTTTTATATATATTGCACCTCCACCTCCTTTTGCTTTGTTGCCCACAGTTTGGGGTCTGAATGTATGATAGCTTGAGAAACCTGGTATGGCTGGGGTGCTCTTAACAGCTTTGAACCAGGTTTCTGTGACTGCACAAATGTCAGCATCTTCCAGCATTAAGAATGCTTGCAATGAGTGCAGTTTCATGTTTAGACTCCTAGCATTTAGCAACATGACCTTTGATTTGTGTTTTGATGAAATGTTCATGTTGGTAGTTTTGAACTCATGGCATTGCCTAAAAAGGCACCATGGGGGAGACAAGAGCCTTTGCCAGGAGCCTGAAGCCCAAGAAAGATGTAAGGCCATCTCTGGCAAACCATCATGGTTTGTCAGTCATGTCATCCCAGGCTGTCAGGTACTAGATCCCCTTGGAATGACACCAGAAAGTAAGCCAATTGTTAAAGTCAATCATTTTCTGTTTGTACTGAGGCATCATTCTGGGTGATAGCAGAATACTACTTAAGGCTAGGAATATATTTGCTTGGGACACATATTCAATGAGCTCGATCATGTCTCTCTTCATATAATCCAGGGAGGTATGTCTCAAGGCATTCATGCCAACATAAACTATGACAGAGTCATAACAGTACCTGTTGAGAGACTTGAGTGCATGGGTGATATGGTGGATTCTGGCACCTGACAAACAACTAACCGTGACTTTCTCCTTATTAGGCACATCTGTGTGTCTCATAATGGAGTCTCCTATGACTAATATGTTGGGATTATGTTTAGACCTTAGTGGCTGTGAGAATCAGGTGTGTGGACTATGTGTGGTGTGTGGTGTGGTGGGCAGTGGAGTCAGTGGGTGTTTTTGCCTTGGAGGTCTCTTTTGTTTAGGTATGTTTTTGTTGATGACCTCTGCATATGTGGGTGTCTGTTGTGTAGGTATGGATGGTGTTTGAGGTGTGGTGCTTGTGTTGACAGTCTTCTCAGTGCCAGATATACTGGCTTGTGAGAGAGAGAGCAATGACTCTAGGTTCTTAATGTAACTGCATTTCTCACAAATTTTGTTCCTAGTTGGTAGTAGTAGAAGGTTGTCTGTGTACATGAGGCAGTTGCTACACTGTCTCAGGATGCCCATATCAACCAGACTGGCAGGAGAAAGTGTAGGAAATTGTCCATCAATATTTATCAGAAACTGAGGGAGAGAGGCCAGAGAGAGCTAAGAGGGCAAAGGGTGGAATGTCTAAGAATAGTACTACTAGGTGATCACACAAGTGGTACTAAGGGAAATTTTGTAGCTGGAATACCTCACAAAGTATTAAAAACTGACCAGCTGCAGCTCTGGATGCAGCAAACCTGTGTCCAGACTGTGCTACTCAGTTTAAGGGTTGAGAACACAGTAAAATTCACAAAGAAGCACAGATTAACCACTTATAGACAAAAACAGAAATCACAGCATGAAAAAGTACAGTTAAACAGTAATGAAATGCAATAAAATGCAGTTAAACAGTAATGAATTTCAGTAAATAGCAATTAAATACAATTAAACAGGAATGAAATGCAGTTAATCAGTAAATTGTTTGAAAACAGTGCAAATGTGATAAATTAGCTCACAATCACAACAGTAAAAACAGCTCAAATAAGCAGCAATTTAGTAGAATACTGTCATCAGTTTAAGATGGTGGTCTTCTGAGTAGCACCCTCTCCACAGAGCTTAAGCAAATTTAGGTTAATACTGCCTTTGCCAGCAACTCAACAACTACAAACAGCTTAAAGAAAGTATAAACCTGCAAGAATCTTGGTTTTATATAAATTTCCTATAAATCAGCAAATACCATCAGTTTAACTCTATTTTACTGACAAAAAGTGTTCAGCATGGGTTTCCACATGTAAAATAGAGGCCTGAAGGCTTCAGCACCTCTATAGCAGACAGCGACCATGAGGGAAACAAGAAATCAAAGCCAAAGTGTAAAAATGCCTAAAGAAGCTGAAGGTATGGAAACTCAAACATCTAAAACCAAGCTATCAGCAATAGCTTCTCCAGAAAAAGAAGTTACACTTAAAAGACAAAAAAACATCTAAAGCACAACAAGAACAGAATAAAGACCCCTCTAAACAAAAAGCTGAAAATTCCTTTACCATGGAGGATCTGAAGAGAGCCCTTTTACCTTTACAATCCAGTGTTCAAGGATTCTCGGAGCAGCTCAATACTTTTGGTGGCACCCTGAAACAAATTGCTGAAAGAATGGATTCTGTAGAAGGAAGAATCAAATCTAATGAAATGGACCTAGACCAGCTAAAATCAGAAGTGAAAGCCAAAGACAAGGCCCTGTCTGACACTCATTCAAAATTACTAGACCTGGAAGCGAGGAGCAGAAAGAACAATCTCATCATCAGAGGTGTGCCGGAAAAATATGAACACAATCAACTCATCCCTACGATAAAACAAATTTTCAACACATTATTGCTTACAAGACAGACTGCATCTAACTGTATAATTGAAAGAGCACACCGAGCCCTGTTTAAAAATCAAAGCAACACAAGCCCACGTTCAATCTATGTAAAGCTCCTAAATCACCAAGATGTACAAGATATCCTATCCTCCTACAAAAAACATAAGCACTTCATGTGGAATACCTATTCTATTTCTATTTCTCAAGGTCTTCCCATGGAAAGCAAGGAAAACTGCCAGAAACTATCCCCGTACTGTGCAGACCTCATTAAATGAAAAATAAAATTTCAAATGAGATTCCCAAATACTCTCGCCTTCTTTCACAATGAAATTAAATACAGCATGGCCTCGCCCAAGGAAGCTAACCTGATACTCCAGAAATGCTTCGGAAAGGTACCTGAAGCCCAAGAAAATATAAATTCATCATTATTCTTTTTATTTCTCATCTCCAGAGCCGTGATTTTCATGTCCAGTCCCAGCCTTCTGTTTCTAAGCACTAGCACAACGCCATTCACAATGCATATTAGTTTTAGTAAAAAAGAAAAGTGTTGCACTCATTTCTAGCCACCAGGTACGTTCAGCTCGAAGTGAAGTTGCCTGTGGGACCCTCAAATGGCAACCAACATCTCTATTAAGTCAGTACACCACAGGAAATATTGACCTCTTCTTGGAGTTCCTGCAGTCTCAGCTTGAATCGTGGGGCTGCTTATACAAATGCTGTAATAATATCTTCCTCTCTGCAAATTCTACAAGGCTCTCCGACACATAGAAAGTGTCAAGCAAGGTGTTGCAGTACCAGAGTTCCACTCCTTAAGGCTGAATTAAGGTGAGAAATTTTGCTGGGGTTTTTAAATGCACTGTCTCTTTAGCTCAAGCCAGGATAATGCCATATTTGCAATGTCTTGGAGATGAATGGTATCATAAGAGAGGGCTTGTTGTTCGGCAAGCAGTCAAACAAATCTCACATCCCCAAAATGTGACAAGCTACTTAATTCAACTTAATACAGTCAACCTAGTCAACAGGTAACTGGGTGAGGAAAGGAGGTAGCTAATGAGACCCTTAAGCAGTGGCAACCACCGTCCTGTCTAAGCTAAGACACAGCTAAGTTATTTAGTGCCTCTGGTTGTCCCTAAACCAGTCGAGGGGTCTTATGAAGGCTTATCATTCAATACCTACCTCTCTTTGTATCTGAAGACTCTAATATATAGATCTTGAGTCATTCAGGAAAAGAGCAGGTAACAGAATCTTACCAAAGAACATAGCAGGGTAAGAGGTCATGTCTCACTAGTGATCTGGAGTTTGGTTTTGTGTCCAATGGAGGCAGAGTAACACTGTTTAAGAACTGGACTTATAAGGCATTTGCAGAGAGGTGTGTGTAGATCATAATAGTAGATAGTGTTTTGCCCTATTTCAGGAGTTATTTAACAGAAAGTATGTGCATGGCAAATGCAATGGTTTTAGGGAAGTATGCTTCAGTGCTTCAATTAATTATCAAATGGACTGTTATGTTTCGTTTTCACTCCTCATATAAGGCATTTTATAAGGTGTTTTGCTGGGAACCTATTGCCTATCGAGTTCTGGTCATCTAAGGAGTAACTCTTCTGTTCACTTTGTGTTTGTAAATCCTGAAATCTCACCCAGACTTTTAAAATGGATTAAAAAATAACTAACTAGATCAAAAACAAGTTGGAGCTGATTTTGTTCAAGTAGATCTCTCTTAGAGATCGCTGCATGAGAATCTTCACATATAAACTTTCGGCGGGCTCAAAACTTAACTATTAAACCTGACAGCAAGGGATTTATTAAAATCTCCAGTTAACTCCCACCTTTGTCTCCATGAAAAATGCCTTCCCTTTCTTTCCTTTACCATTCTTTCTCCTTCTTTTCCTGCTTTTCTGTCTCTGTTTGTTGGAACTATGTTTATTACATAATTTGTCTGGATAGCATATTCTGTGGGGCTTCCTTAAAGGCAATGACATCACTGTTGCAATGCCAGTTTTTTACAAGTCTCTTCCTTAGTAAACTGTATCTTAGAGTGTGCATATCACTTCTTACTCTTTATTTGGCGTAGTCCTTCCATTTGAGGTTATGGTTTTGTGCTAGGGACTTTTTATGTAATGCCTGAATGTATGTACAGTAACAAATAACATAGTTGGTGCTGGGTTTGAAATCTTATCAACCATTATCAAGCATAGCCTAATAGGCAATGTCAGTGACTAGAAATTTATATTAGTTACAAGAGCTTGATATGATGTTACATTTATGCACTCTTGTTTAGTTTAATCTGGTCTATTACATTGCCTTAATTTGCTCAATAATGTTCATAGCTAAGTTTTGTACTAATCTCTCTCCATTTGATCCCATTTGCAATGGGTCTTTTGTATTTTTACAGCTGCTTTTTCTCTTATCAGTGTCTACTCTAGTCCTGTTTATTTCTCTACTGCATAAAATACCTAACAACTATACCCTCAATGGTTCATCATAATGTTATAACCTCAACTATTGGCAATTCCGCTAATTAAGAGCTTGGTGGATATGTTTAGTAGGATACCTGATGCCGACCTTTGGAATTAGGTCAATGATGTACATAATATGTAAATTAAGTTTTTTTGTGTTAGCTAATCATAGTATTGTTGCAAATATATGCTTACTTGTTTATTTATTCTCTCTCTCTCAGTTGTAGGGATTTTGTGGGTAGGCACAGGGGTAAGTTTGAGAGAGACCAGTGCTGCATTTTCAGATGTCATTATATGGGTACTTAAGTGGCGATTTATTCTTAAGCCTCTCAGTAGACCTCTGCTTCTTTTTGATACCTCAACTTCACAGCCAACTCAAACCGAGGTTTATACTAAATATAGATAAGGTGTGGAAAATATCTTCATGGAATGTTAGAGGTCTGCAAGACAAAAATAAAAGAAACCTATTGATGCGCCTCCTCTTAAAATCAGATTCAGACATTTGTTTCATTCAATAGTCCCACATGATTGATGAGGACTGGGGTAACAAAAAGAGTAGGAAATGGGTTACGGATATCGTACATGCAGGAAATCACTCTAATTCTAAAGGGGTAGCTATTATCATTAAAAACTCATTTACACCCACTATTATAGAGAAAGCATCTGAACAAGAAGGTAGGGGGTGCTATTTCACATATCTAACCCCACTACTCTCCAAACCAGTATTAGTCTTAAATATATATGGACCTTGCTCTGGACAACATGACTTCATTGTGAAAATTTACACTATCCTACTCAAATTCCCTAGTTATTATTACATTCTGGGGGTGATTAGAATGCTGTAATTGACCCTAACCTTGACCGCTCGAGCTGTTCTAAGTCATACAACACACAAACCTCCCTTGCTTTGATGGAATTAATTTCAGACTTTGGACTGTCTGACCTTGTTTCCTTTGGAGAGAACACTCATAACAACAATAATTATACATATTTCTCTAGCTGCTATAACTCCTGGTCACGTATAGATTTCTTTCTGATCTCCGATATACTAACAAATTGGAAAATAAAATATCTTACGGACCCAAGGTTTTTCTCAGATCACTCAAAGATCACCGTAATTCTAAATTTTGCACTCATCCCCCCTACATTTCATAAGGTCACTAAATGGTCTCGAAATAACACTTTCTTACATAATTCATCAGTTACTGATGAAATTGCACTAGCTTTAACTGAGTTTAATTCTGATCCTCGCAACACTGACATTCCCTATGACATCCAATGGGCTGTATGCAAAACGGCGATTAGAGGTATATTTATACAAAAATCTACTTACTTAAAAAAGTAAGGAAAGGAAAAGAAAGCCGATTGATATTTGAGATTAGAGATTTGGATGACAGGCTTCAAATTAACCACTCCCCAGCTTTGGAAAAGGAAATGATAGACAAGCAAAAGGAATTATTTGAGTTACATCACTCCAACTACTCCCTGCAAGAACTAAGATTTATTAACAAAAATACTCCGAATGGATACAAACCCCCTCCAAAGTTTTAGCCAGACTAATTAAAAACAAACAGAGATTACCCAAGATTAACCTTATTCATTACCATGACACACTCTATAAATCAAACTCACAAATTATCCCTCTATTTCACCAACTATATTCAGATATCTATGCAAGGAACAATCAACAAATCCCAAACCCTGAGATAAAAGACTATCTCAACATCACTTTCCCAAAACTCAATGAAGATCTGAAAAAGATCCTACCTGCCCCTTTTAGTCTACAAGAAGTCCTCAATATCATCGACAATGTTAAGATAGGGAAAGCTCCAGGTCCAGATGGTTTCTCCCCAAACTTCTATAAAACCTTTAAAGACACATTAGCCCCTATATTACTTAATTTATTCAATTGTATCTCCCTCAATGGTATATCGGACCTTTACCTTAACCATTCAAAGACCATACTTCTCCCTAAAAATAACTTAGATAATTCAAATGTGAACAACTACAGACCAGTCTCATTAATAAACGTGGACATTAAAATTTTATCCACCTTGCTAGCCGAAAGAATTAAAAAAGTAATCGCATCCTTGGTCTCTAAAGAGCAAGCAGGTTTTATGTCACAAAGACATACTTGGGATAATACACTGACACTAGAATCTCTGATTGGCCTTACTAAAAATGATAAAAACCCAAGATATGCAATTATATTGAACGCATCCAAGGCATTTGACAGGGTCAGCTGGACTTGTCTGTTCATTGTATTATCTTATTTTGACATTCCCTCTAGTTTCATCAATATGGTCAAAATTCTATACAGCAATTCATACACGCGTCTATACATAAACAAGAATCTATCAAAGCCAATAAAAATCTCAAATGGTACCAGACAAGTGTGCCCCCTCTCCCCTCTTCTTTTCAACTTATATTTAGAAGCTCTATTTCTCTCCATTAGACAATCAACCCACCACTCAATACCTAGACTATTACACACAAAAATAAGTTTGACTGCATTTGTGGGTGACCTAAACATATATTTTGAACATACTTTGACTGATACCAAAAAAATAATGGCTACTATAAACACATTTGCCCACATCTCAGACTATAAAATCAACCTAAATAAATCCTATATATTCCCGATCAACTCAGCAGCCCATAAAGAAAACCTCTTTACAGATTCTCCCTTCAGCATGTCTTATTCTTGCAAATACTTAGGGGTTCGATATGATCACTCGGTATCTTCTACAGTACATTCTAATGTTTCCCAGTTATCATGGCCGACCTTAGGCATAGGCCAACTAGGCAGCCGCCTAGGGCGCCGCTCTAGTAGGGGCACTTTTCCAGTATTTATTTGGTGTAGGTAAACTAGGATGGGGGCACCAGATGGTGTGGTGGGGGGTGCCGTGGAGCCCTTTTGCCTAGGGCACCAGTTGACCTAAGGCCACTCCTGCCAGTTATGGTCAACTATATCCCAAGACCTAAACAGATGGCAACAAATGAAACTGCCCTTACTATCTAAAACATCCATTATTAAAATTAACATCCTTTCAAAGCTTCTTTATCCCTTTTACACTTCCCTCTCATTCATCCCCAACTCATTCTTCACTAAAATTCACAAAATCTTTGCAAAATTCATCTGCCATCCAAAATCCATTAGGGTGTCATATCAGAGACTTGTTTTCCCAAAATCTAAAGTAGGTCTATGCATGCCAGACCTTCACCTTTACTATAGAATCTTGCAAGCCATTAGATTAATTACTATAGTCAATTACCGTCCGAACAATCATACGTGGACTCCCCCTTTGGTAAAAATGTGGTATAATCATGCTCTGGAAAAGAATATAAATCCCAAAGCTTTCCCCTTCTTGGACCCAGTAACTCTCAGGAAGTTACAAATACACCATATCCTGAAATGTGTAATCAAATCCTTCCAAGGGATTTTTAAATCCCTGGAACTTGATAAAGCTCTCCTTCTATTTCAGCCCATCCATTTAAACCCCAATATCAAGTTAAATAATAACATGATCGATCTTGGTGACTTTCCCTTAATAAAAGATTTCTCACTCTGGGATATCCACAGGCACAAAGCTGTCTCATCTCTAGAACTAAGAGACACCTTAAAAGTATCTAAAAAATACATAATAATTTTGCGGCAAATCAGCAAACTTATTACATCTCTAATTCAAAACCTCACGATTCCAGAATATGACTTCCTACAGGTATCTAATCTGATCCAGATTCTAACAAGCAAAAATAATATGCTGTCCCGCTCTCGTAATTTCATAAGTACATTTCAATTTCAAGATAGGATGTTTTTTGCGAAATTTTGGGATCAACAAGGGACCACCCTTCTAGATGAGCAAAAATTAGCAGTCATTAAATCCACCCTTTCATTCTCCCCCTTCAAAAGCTCACTTATGCACAATTTATGATTAACAATAACTTGTATTACACTCCTACCCATTTAAACAATTTCAACCTTAATATATATTCTGCTTGCCCATGCTGTTCCTTCTGATATTTTACATATAATCTGGTTCTGCCGCTACTCTCACAGTATTTGGTGCTCTCTAAAAGTGAGACTTGAAAAGATGGGCTACCACAAATCAAGCCTTTCATGGGAGATGGCATTATTATACATCACTAACCTTAAATTTTCAAAATTAAGATTTCATATCCTAATAACACTATGCCTACTAGTAAAATTTTATATCTGCAAACACTGGCTAGATCGGTCTAAAATGTCTTGGAGAGGGTTCAGAAGTATGGCTGTTAAGTACATTACTTCTCATAAGCTCATAATTACAAATGCGTGTAAACACACATATTTCCAAAAATTATTTGAACTTCTGGCTGATAACTAATTATCACTAGTCTGGATGATAATCTAATGCTTGATGCTCCTCCCTCCCTTGCTCCTCCCTTTCCCCATCCTAACGTCATTATGATTCTCAAATTCCTCTTACCATTGAAAATCAAGATAAGTGGACATGGTCTATATACTAAGTAGAGGTTTTACATTCTGAGTGACTGCTGTACCCTTCCACCTGCATAAATGCTTTCTTTACTATTAATTTGTTTATCCTCAGGGTTGGATTTATCCCTAGGCAGTACTATTGCACATATTGTAGATATTTTATTGTTATTATTATTATTATAATGGTATCTGATGTATTAATGTGTTGTTCTAACTGCAATTATTTTGTATTGTGTTATGTCTTTAAAACAAAATCAATAACATTTCTATCTGAAAAAAAAAGAATACTGTCTTCAATTTAATAAGGCTACTGACAAGCACTAACAACTGTAGCAAACTAATGCAGTTGAATTCCTAAGCACAAGCAGGGAAATGAAGCAGGAAGAGGCACAATTTTTTTAAGTAGAAAGTGAGGAGACAGAAGATAATTCAAGATTAGGAAGTTAAAGGGGTGGGCCTTCACAACTGATTGCACTGTACTCAGTAGAATGAGCTGATGTAATGAGACAGGGGGGTGTGCCCAGTATCAAATTTGGATTATTTTTGTCAGGTCCACCCATGCAATCTAAAGGGCTGTGATAAAATGGAGTTAGTTAAGACCTTCGCCAAGAGTGAAATATTTAGTACTTGGAGAGCAGAAAAATACCTACGGTGGAACCTCATAAAGTGAAGCAGACCAGATATATTACCAGTAAATGGTATCAAAAGTCTTCTCGGAATCAATGAGGAAGACTGTTGCTGACTCAGGGACGTTATGCAGTTCCTGCATGTATGTTTGCAGAGTATGTGAATGGTGTGAACTGGAGCTACTTTTGGTGAACCCAACTTAATCGGAAAGGAAGCTGTCAGTAACACCTTCAAATGCCCTGCTAACAAATATTCATAGATCTTTACATCTGCACTGATCAAGGAGATTGGGTGATAACTTTGAGTTTTATGGATTTTCTTTTTAAATTTTGTTAATTTTCCTTTTTGTGAGGATATTTGCTCAGCCTGGGTAACATAGTTATGACAATGACCGAAGATGAAGGACTAATGCTGCTCGATTACCTGAAGGACCAAAATATTTTTACAACGTATATTGGAGGAAGCTCTGAAGCTGTTTTATAGAGTTCTGCATCTAATCAGTTGGGGTCAGGGCTTTTCCTACTGGGGAGTGTTTAATTGATAACAAGATCCCTTCTTGGATAATGGGTGCATTTACAATTTGCCTTTGGGTGTCTGTGATGGCTGCTTAGCCTCTTCTTGTAACTGACACACTCTTCCTTCTTGTACAGTGCACAGGGATTGTCTCAGCATGCAGGGTCTTGTAAAACTGCAAAAAGACATTCATTAATTTAGTTATTTAAATTTGTTGACTGGATTACTATCACAAGGCCAATGGCTGCTTTTCAGGGGAGACCTGAGGTGGTGTTCATAATGACTAGGGAACATTTGGCCATTGCTCTGGGGAACTTTCCCTATTATTTTTTGATAAGTGCTATTAGATCTTTTAGATCCACCTGAGCTACCACCAATTCAGACAGATGGGGCCTCGATTTAACATCTCATCCAAAAGGGCAGCACCTCCCATATGCTTCACTACAGGGTCAGTACTGGAATATTTAATCACTCAAAAGCATAACACTCCATATAAGCTGCACTGCAATGTAAGTATTAGACAAAGTAACCTAACTGCATCATGTGAGAAGAGAACCCACAGCCTTATGTTCTGCACCAAAGGCAAGTGTCCTAGCTGTTGAGCTACTGGGACTGCTACTTGTTAGCTATGAGGAGGCTAGTTAGCAGCTGGGATTACACATTAGATAATGCCACTATTGTTTATAACTCATGTCTTTATTTAGTTTTGAGTGCCAGTAGCCTGTCTGGTTTGTTGCCTTCAGGCCCTAGTAGCTACCCCCCTATATGTAAATGGGCGTGAGATTCTGCAAGATACCAAGTGTATTATGTAGCTGCTTGTACTCACCAAGCAACTCCTTACTGTGAAAGCAAACACATTGGGGGAAGGGGGCATCCATTAGCCAAAAGAGAGCTTGTAATCAATTAAGCACTCCCCAGTAGGAGGACTAGATCGACTCCTGCTCTAACTACCTCATTTCCTGATCAATACCCCCCAAGTACATTTTAGCAACCTTACAGGGGCTCTGGAGTTCAAGCTTGCATGATTCTCACCAAGACTGCATGGGGAGTGAGTTAAGCAGGTCCAAAGTCAAGAAGTTTCTTAAACCACAGCTGTCTACCAGTAGAGCTGGATGCTTTATAATTACATGATCCATACTCCAGAACTTCTGCATCAGGTCATGTGAGGGGGCATACTACTAGAATAACTGTAAAGTGGTCCATGTCTGAGGCTAATATAATCTCTTGCTCCTGTACCTCACATTTGGCACCCTTTGACACAAGCCAGTAGTCTAAATGGTTCATAGACTGCTCCCCCAGGGATGTACAATACCCCTGGGTATTGGCTGGATGGAGTAAGTGCCAAGCATCCACTAGCTACCACTTACCCATGGTCTCCCCAAGTTCCTTCTGTGATTTAGTATGCCTTTCTTCCCCAGATGAAGTCCTTTCTCTAATAGAATGCAGCACAGTATTAGAACTCATGCTAGCAAAGTTATCTGCCACATTTTCTGCAGAACCTGGTATGCAGCAAACATGTCAGTGAAAAACTGCTAGGAGTTTACCTTATGGCAAGCATTCCTTATTGTTAATGAGCCCAGAGGAGTGCTACACACTGACAACAGCCCCCACCCTTGCCTCCTTGTGCTGTCTTCAGCCGCTTCCACCTTAAAGAATGTCTCACCAAGATGGTCACACCTGCTTTAGAATTTGTGTTTGAAGTGTATTTTCCTTTCTAAAGTAATTTCAAAAACTGTATATTTATGTGAAAATTTACATTCTTGAAAACAAACATCTGCTTCTGACTTTTGTAGCCACTCTTTGAATGCTTTCATTCTTTTGGGGGGGAGGTTAAATCCCCCTTCTAGTTATGGAAATACAACTAAAGAACATGTCAGAAAAAACAAACCAGTAAGAAAGCAGAAGCAGGACTTCTTGCATTGTCTGATGGTCTCAGCATTAGTAATAGAGTAAGTAGCAGGGATGGGAAAAGAGCTGTCTCACTGCTACCTTCTCCAGCCAATTAAATCTTCCATACAGGAGAACCAAATAATAAACAATTTCCCCATAAACAGTTTAGAACACCTTCTCAGTTTTTTAGACATTTTACCATTTGTTATGCCTTTGCTAGCCTCTTTTACAATTAGAGGGATTATTTATTTATCTATGTTTTTTTTACATTTCTAGACAAGGGAAATCTGGCTGGGCATTAGTATACTTTCTGATCCCTTTTAATGGTAAATTTGCTGCTGGGGATGACTGATTGGGAACTAGGATTACTGAAGATGTGTGGCTGCCCATTTTGCTGGAACTCCATTTCTCTTTTTTCATCTGGCTGCTGCAGGTAGTACACACTGTTGCTGATTAGGGTGGTCATAATGGAAGAGTCTCCTTCTATATGATTTTCTCTGCCTCTTGCATAAAAGAAAGCCCAAAATCCATCTAGTTCAGTCATGGGTTGCATCGTGGGGCAAGCTGATCATGAAAATGGGAGATTATTGTGTACTTATCAGTACCAGTGTCCTTCCTGGCCCTCTCTGGTACTGCTCTCCAGTGGTAGGATTATCCTGTGTACATTCCATAGCATTGGCCTCATTGTCCACCACCTTAGACAACAATTTGTCCTTTAGAGAAGCCAGCACTGGCTCTGAGGAGGAGGAGGACACATAGTTCTTGCTCTGATAGTTTATCTGGAGGTTGGCAGAGTACTTGGAATGGGTAGTCAGCTTATTCTGGTAACATAATAACCTGATCAAGGGAAAAGACCATTTCCTGCA
>NC_056736.1:662114247-662164247 GCF_019279795.1 Protopterus annectens | reverse complement strand
ATATATCTATATCTATATATATATATATATATATATATATATATATATATATATATATATATATATATATATCTACACATATATGTGTGTGTGTGTGTGTGTGTGCATACACACACACATATATGTGTGTAGATATATATATATATATACATATAATATATATATATATATATATATATATATATATATATATATATATATATATATATATATATATATATACACACATACATACATACATACATACACACACAAACATATGCAGAGAGGTAGAGACAGAAATAAATATATCTATACATAGTGTAAGTTCAAAAAGATACAGGGGACAAGACATACATAAAACACAGGTTTATTAAATAATTCCACAAACTAAAATATCAATCCACTTGGCTTTGCTGTTTTAAAATAAAGCGAATAGTACTTTCCTAACAGTGCCCATTCCACATAGCCTATTCAGGGTATAGGCTGTCTTATAACAAAAAGGAAATTCCAAGGCTGCAGGCCTCTCTCAGGCTTCAATGGAAGTCCAAGGCTGCAAGCCCCAGGCTATCCCACTATATTGCAGAGTTGCAAGGTTTCCACCAAAGATTACCGATAAGTTTCAAACCTCTGAATACCTATTTTTATTCGAAATCTATAACCTCTGAATACTTATTCTTAACAAACAATTGTCCATTTTGATAGTATTGATTTAAATGCCTGTGTAAAAATGTTGAATTTTTATTCTGATGTTATTGATTTTTTATGTTCTATGCAGAAATGTTAAATATGTTTTTCTAACTGTTTAAATGTATGCCTTAAGAACACAATTATGTATTTTACAACATGTATTGTAGCATTGTAGTAAGTGGAGCTTTTCTCCCCGGGCCTCCGCTGAAAATGGACCTGTGTCCAGTCGGACTTTCCCGGTCATCAAATGTAAAATAAAAAATAAAAGCTTCTCTAAGGCTTCATTGAAAGTCCAAGGCTGCAGGCCTCTCTCAGGCTTCAATGAAAGACCAAAACTGCAGGCCTCTCTCAGGCTTCAATAAAATTCCAAGACTGCAGGCCTCTCTCCGGCTTCAGTGAAAGTCCAAGGTTGCAGGCTTCTCCCAGGTTATCTTTCAGCTGCAAAGGCATGTACTTCCACAAGGTATTATTTATTTATTTTTTTGTTGACTGGGAAAGTCCAACTGGGCAGAGCCCATTTTCAGTGGAGGTCCAGGGAGAAAAGCTCTATCATACTACATTTATATTAGCAAGTGAATTTCAGACAGTTCTTCGAAAGACATCAATATGATCAGTTGGTTATGCCCCATTGGTTATACTCCACAAATTAGCCTTACTTGGATTCCCATTCACCCCTTTCAGATGAACCTCTATGTCAGGAACTAACTTCTTTAATTTAGTTCTCCAGACTACACCTTTTATATCACAGTGATTTCCAATTAAGACCTTTTGGGACCCTATGGGATTTTGGCTACTGGCTAAGGCTCTTGCCACCACCATACTGCATTTTTAGGCAGTGTCTCAAGGACAAAGGTCCTGATGTAAAAATTCCACGTAATAACAACCTCAAGGTTTTGCTGCTGAATGCTAGGAGTCTTAACATGAAACTGCACTCTCTGTAAGCAGTCCTCACCTTGGAAGACTTAGACATTTGTGAAGTCACAGAGACCTGGTTCAAGGCTGTGGAAAGCACCCCAACCATACAGGGCTACACCTCCTTCAACACGTTCAGACCACAAACTGAAGGTGTGAAAACTGAAGGAGGCAGTGTATTGATATTCATTAAAAAAAATAGACTGGTTAAACAGTATGATTCCCTGGAGACACTTCAGGTGCAATTAACTGTTGGTAAGACACCTATTCAAGTCATTGCCAGCTACAGGACCCCCTCCATGAATCAGGACACCCACTCTGCCTGTTTGGATGTACTTGAGTCTATCAAGATATATCCAAACACCATGGTATTGGGCGACTTTAACTACCCAGCCATTGACTGGGTAAATTACTCTTGCTCTAACTAACTGGCCCAAAGGTTCCTTGACTTTATTAACTCCAGTGCACTGGACCAGCTGGTTGACACTCCCACAAGGGGCGCCAACATCATGGATCTGGTGCTTACCATTATGGGGGACTACAGCCGCACCCCCACTGTGAGGTCTTCCTGTTAAGAGAAAAAGTTTTAAAACATACTATTATTTGTCTCTTTCTCCCATCTAGCAAAATGAATATGCTATTTGCTGAAGTGTTGGTAAGAAAAGGTCATTGAACCATGTTTATTAAAGATGGGCTTTACCTATGATAGATGTAGTTTGCTTATGAACATGAATAACACCTGTTTTCTATACTTCTGAATAAGAGTTAATTTACTGAGGCAGGCTGTGGAAAATTCCAGCTACCACTGTTGAACTAAGTATGCTGTACCTTTTTGAACGTTCTACACTAACTGTGGTTTTGAGGTAAATGTTCTACACTAACTGTGGTTTTGAGGTAAACATTCTACACTAGCTGTGGTTTTGAGGTAAAACATTCTTTTCTGAGGTAAATTGTGATCCTAGATGTTTTTCATTGCCAACTGTCAATTGTTAGAAATGTAACAAAAGCTATTTTGGCTAGTAACAGGAAAGTATAAAAGTTGATGTCAGTAACCAAGCTGATCAGATTGAGATCATCTTGGCCAACATGCTGCTGTAATCTGGTTAGCTGCAAATAAAGAAGTTTTTCATCACCTGAGGCAGATGTGACTCTCTTGAATTTTTTCTTCTGACATTTTGGTCCTTCGGACCGGAAACCTGTACGAAGATACGGATCAGACCGACAGAGAGACCGAAAAACCTGCGCAGGTGAGGGTTTCTCATCTTAAGATTCCCTCGACGGAAAGCCCTCCGACTGATTTGTCGTTGGAAAGAGGCCGGCCACTCTCTGATCCCTATCTGAGGGATGGTTTCCGAATCAAAAGGGGAAACGGAGTCTCATCTGGTTCAGGTAGGATGAAAAATACCTTTTTTCTTTTAATTTAATTTAACCTTGTCGACAGGGGTTTTATTTTTAGTTAAGGGTGGGTAGGAATAATTGTTAAGATTATTTTGTTAGGATTACTTGTTATTTTGTTAGGATTACCTGTTATTTTGTTAGGATCCCTGTTAAGATAGCCCCATTTTGTAATAAGCCCTGTAAAAATAATTTTGATGCAGTCCTAAAATATACAGTCCTAAAATAAGAAATCTTGGAAAACATGGATTCAAGTTGCTGCAAGTGTGAGAGTGATGCCTGTTTAAATGTTGATGCTAAGTATATGAAAAGTTTAAACAAAAATGTTAAATTTTTGAAGAAGTGGAAGTTGAAATATGATTTTGATGGTACACTGAATAAGAATGCCTGTGCAAAATTGGTTAGAAATTTGAAAAGAGATGCAGGAACTAGAACTAAAAAGCAAAGACAATTGGGATTTCCCCAAGCACAAAAGTGGTTAGAAGAAGCAAATAAACGAGCTATAAAAAAAAAAACAGTGTCAGGAAAAAGAGAAAATTAATCAAAAGGGATCACTGGTGCCAAGTGGAAAAGTAGCTTTATTTTTAGATAAGGAGGATGAGCATACAGTTTGTGCAGTACAAAGGCAGGCAACCACCCCACCGTATGGTGAAATTGCTGCTGTCATACTGGGGGAACCTCCTCAATATCAGTCTGAAGATGTGGGATCTGTACAGCAGGGTGGGTTATTAGCTGCTCAAGGAAATGTTGTGACCCCTCCAATTTACCCACAAATTCCCGTAGTACCTAAAGTTGCTTTACAACAGGTAGACCAACCTATGCAGTTAAGGTCAGGACCAGCAGGGCAAGGACGTTGGGCTACAAAACTTTCTGACCATTCAGAAGCTCTTCCCTTAATACAAGTTGCAAACCCACAAGCAGGAGATGTTGGACAAGAACCAACTATTTTAGTTTATCATCCCTGGGCTAGAGAGGATATAAAACGAGCTACGGATGGTATTCCTTATCCCAAGATTAATTTTCAAAAGTTTTCTGAGGACATAGTTGGTATGCGTTTAAGTTATCATCTAAATGGTTTAGAAGTAGAACAAGTAGTGCGACAAATCTTAGGTCCAGATTGGCACTTAGTTTGTGGTACTTGGACATGTAAGGCAGATGACGGCACTACATTAAAGCATAATTCTGGGGTGTTAGACACACGAGTCACTGATCTGTTAAAGAGAATTTCTGATAAGTGGCGTCCAAGAGCAGATTGGACAGTAATAAATCAGTGCATCCAAAATGATGATGAATCTGTAGATCATTATATTGTAAGACTGGCAGAAGTGTTCAATAACCATTGTGGAATGATGATTCCGCAGGATCAGACTAATGATAGTCCGTATGAACAGCAATTGAAAAATGCTTTTCTTAAAGGTTGTAAGGCTCCGTTAAGTAGTTTTATTACTAAGCACATGGTAGATCACAGAACATGTAGACTGCAACCTTTGTTTGAATATGCATGGCATGCTGAGCAACATTTTAATCCAAAAAAGAAAAAGAAAGTACAAGTGTTAGCAGTAGGAGATGATGGTGGGATATTCCTAGTACAGGACCAAAGGGGGCAAGGGCGCCATGGTGGCATAAAAAAATGTGGGGGCCCACAATGGGACACGTTAAATGAACCGGGTGGACATTCAGCCTATAGGGAAAGGTTAAAACGTGGAGAATGTTTTAAATGCGGTAGACATGGGCACTTCGCTGCCAACTATGAAGAGTGGCAACATCCCCCACAGCTTACGAACAAGGGCTCCGCATGACTATATGATAGTAAAGAAAGGTGCCATCTTCATTATGGGGATAATGAAGAGGCAGACACTCTCTACGATGAATGTCAGAAACACTCTAATGGAAGGGCGGGATTGTGACTGTGAAGTCATAAACCTGGCAAATTTGGGTATTGCTATGCATCTAGATCAGAAACCCATGATAGAGTTTTTGGTTGAGGGACAAAAAGTGGAGCTTTTATGTGATTCAGGTGCATCGCGTACACTTTTGGGTCCAGCAGTTCTGCCTCCGAACTGCGAAACAGATGGGTTTGTCCTTGTAAAAGCAAAAATGGGAAATATATGAACCACACTCTCTCATCCTCTACTGTTCACAGATCCGCAAACAAACCAAACTGTTAGGTGTAGGGTGATTATATCAAAAGTTTGTCCAGTTAATTTGCTAGGAAGAGATTTGATGCATGTGTTTGGAATAGCTGCAATTCCCACACCTAAAGGTATTGAGGCAAAAAGGTTAGCGGGTGGCTTAGTAGTACAGGGAGTACAAGACTTGTTTTACTGGTATAGCCTAGACTTGATTTCAGACGGCCCGGGGAGGGTTGATACAGAGTTGATCAATCTAGCTCTAAGTAAATCTAGGAGCGGTCACGCAGGTTGCGCACTTACATTGTACAATGTTCTATAAGGCCCCTGGTCTGGATAAAGAATTTGAAAAAGAATTCTTTAAGCACAAGTGTGCAAGGATAATTTTGAATGATATGTTTTGGGATACGTAAGGTAATGCAGTAGTAACCTGTACTTTGACTAAGGAAATGAGTTCTTTATATCGCTCAAGTTATAGCCCACATATCTCAGTTACTAAAGCAGTGGGTAGATTTGGCAAAAAAGGTAACGATTTGGAACACAATGTCTGAAAGTCAGTTGAAAGATCGACAGATCCAGGTACAAAGATTAAATTGGGTGACTTGGGCACGACCAAGTATGCACCTCAGGGATGGCAAAACAGAAATGGCATGACAAATCATCCTAACTCAAGAGGAAGATAGTGCATTAAGTGCCTTGCCTGTAGATTTATGGTCAAAAGGTAAAGGAGATGTAGGATTAATGAAAACAGCAGGTGAAGTTCGCATAACTGCAAAGTCAGGTTTTAGACCTCGTAAGCACCAATATCCACTAAGTAAGCAAGCAGAGGAAGGAATTAAACCAGTTATTGAACAGCTAAAACAGGTAGGAATTCTTGTTGAATGCCCAGATTCACCCTGCAATACTCCGTTGTTTCCTGTAAAGAAACCGGATGGGTCATGGAGGTTGGTTCAGGATTTACAAGCAGTTAATTCAGCTGTGATCCCAAGAGCACTGGTGGTCCCTGACCCCTATACATTACTTAATGATTTACTACCTCAGCACAGATATTTTTCTGTCATAGATATAAGCAATGCTTTTTTCTCCATACCACTACACAAGGAGAGTAGATTTTGGTTTGCATTCACTTTCCAAGGTAAAAGATACACATACACCAGATTGCCACAGGGTTATTGTGAGAGTCCAACAATATTTGCACAAGAAATGGCTGCGAATGTAGCTCAGTTTGTTCCCCCAGAGGGAAGCCAGGTCCTGTTGTACGTAGATGATATTTTATTGGCCTCACCCACGCAGGAAAGTTGTAGAAAGGATACCCTTGCCCTTCTTAGTTTTTTAGCTGAGCAAGGACATAAAGTAAATAAAGAGAAGTTACAATTGTGGAAAGCACAAGTAAAGTACTTGGGTTACTTAGTCTCGCAGGAAGGTAGACAATTGGAAAATAAAAGAAAACAAGCAATTCTTGAAGCACCTATGCCTACGACTAAGCGGGAGATGATGTCGCTTTTAGGTGTGACTAATTTTTGTAGAAGTTGGATTCCTAATTATGCTGAAGAAGTAGGGCCATTGACCGCACTGATCTATGACACTCCCATGGCAGCTAAAAGTAATATACAGTGGACAGATAAGGCAATACAAGCATTTAATAGAATTAAGCAATTGATAGCAGGATCCTCTGTTTTGGGTTTTCCGAACTATTCTAAGCAGTTTGTACAAATGGTTGATTGTAAGGGAGGATATATGACTTCGGTTCTGGTACAAGTACATGGGGATAAACAGAGACCGATAGCTTTTTATTCCTCCAGATTAGATCCTGTTGCAAGGGCATTGCCGCATTGTGTTCAAGCTGTAGTGGCAGCCGCCATGGCAGTGCAAGCCTCAGCATCATTAGTTTTGTTTCACCCATTAAAATTGCGAGTTCCACATTCAGTAGCTACTATACTTTTGCAAGATAAGATAACCTTTTTATCTCCTAGTCGACATTTGTCGTGTATGACGGTGCTGCTGACACAGCCACATATGACCATAGAAAGATGCACTACTCTTAATCCGGCGACACTTTTGCTGACTCCAGAAGAAGGTACTCCACACGTTTGTTTAGAGAGCATTCATGACAAAGTACTTCCCCGACCAGATTTAACGGATATTCCGTTGGTAGATTCTGATCTCATTTTGTTTGTAGACGGATCAGCAAAGAAGGACACTGTAGGAAAAACACTAGTAGGGTATGCTGTCACCACAGAAACTGAAGTTTTAGAAGCAAAAGGATTGTCAAACATTTATTCTGCACAAGCAGCTGAGTTAGTGGCTTTGACTCGAGCTTGTACCTTAGGGGAGGGAAAAAAAGTGACAGTTTATACAGATAGTCAGTATGCTTTCTCTACTGTACATGTTTTTGCTCAACAATGGAAGAATAGGGGAATGGTTACTGCGACAGGCAAACCAATAAATCACAGAGATTTAATTTTACAGTTGATAGATGCAGTGCAATTACCACTTCAGATAGCGATATGTAAATGTTCCGCACATACTAACAAAAAAGATCCTGTCTCCAGGGGAAATGCCCTTGCTGATATGGCTGCAAAAAAGGCAGCTCAAGAAAATGATTTGCTTTTACATGACAATGATTTAGAGCCCAGACACCTCTTAGACTTAGAGACACTAAAAGTAATGCAAACATTGACAACACAGAAAGAAAAATGTAGTTGGGTGAAATATGGTATCACTCAACAGGATGGGTTGCATAGGGCATCAGATGACAAAATGGTATTACCCTCAAACCTTTTTAGATATGCTGCATTGGTTAGCCATGGACCTGCCCATGTAGGAGTACAGACAATGGTTCAAATAGTGTCTAAGGTGTTTTGGTGTAAAGGATTTTCAACTTATGCAAAGCAATTCTGTTTATCTTGTTTATTATGTGCAAAGTATCATGCTCAGGGGGGAGTTAAAAAAATCTCAGCAGGCATTCCCTACCCCTCCATATCCATTCCACACACTCTGTATGGACTTTATTGAGTTGACACCTTCAGAGGGAAAAAGGTTCTGTCTAGTTATAATTGATGCTTTTTCTAAGTGGGTAGAAACTTTTCCAGTAAAGCATCCTGATGCACACACAGTAGCAAAGCTTTTGACAACAGAAATAATTCCCCGATTTGGTTTACCAAGACGCATTTACAGTGATAATGGGTCTCATTTTGTTAACCAGATTGTGCAGACGTTGGGTCAAGTGTTTCAAATTGATCTCAAGTACCATTGTGCTTACCATCCGCAGTCAGCTGGACTGGTGAAGAGACACAATGGTGTCCTGAAGAGCAAGCTCCGCAAGCTGATGGCAGAAACGCATAGATCCTGGACTGCGTGCCTTCCATTGGCACTCCTGTACATGCGAATCTCACCCTCCTACAAAGGACTTACACCATTTGAACTTTTGTTTGGGAGACCATATTACGTCCCGCAGTGGCAAGGATTGTTGCCAGCGGAACGTGAGGGGGGTGAGAATCTGGCGGATCATATGAAGAAGCTGCTAAATGTCAAGTCTCTTGTAACCAATGACTCCTTTGCAGATTCCAGAAGTGAAACCTTGTTAAGCGTGGCACCCGGGGACTGGGTGTGGATCTGAATTGTGAAGAGAAAGAACTGGTCATCCCCCAGGTGGGAAGGCCCATATCAAGTACTTATCTTGACACCTACGGCTGTAAAGATCGCAGAGAGGACTTTGTGGATTCATATCACCCACTGTAAAAAACTTAAGACTTTTCCTTCTACCATTGATGTTGGTCAGACTCCACCAGACCCCTGAACGCAAAGTCTGACTACAAAGGGAGGATGGCCATGTTTAACTGGTACTTGAACTGGTACTTGATGATGATTTTGGTGGCGAAAGTAAATATGTCCATACGAGAAGGAACAGTTGTGAGAGAAAAAGGAATGGTGGTGCTGCAAGTGCAAATAGGTGTTACTAATGTGTTCAAGGTAAAACTTTGTGAAGGAATTTTGGACTGTGCTAAATGGAACAGTAATGATTTCCTGACTCTTGCAAAATACTTGTGCAATAGAGACTGTGCGTCCTGGTCAAATGTTTGGTGGTCAACAAATGTGAACGGATGGGAAACAAGTGGTGCAGTGATACCGGAGAAAGATAAGAGCAGGCAACAAAGAATAAAAATTGTGCATTTCCAAGGTACTGAAGTAATTACTATAACCATTGTGTCACCACAAGAAAGCGATTCAGGAGTTTATGGAATCGGAGTGTCTCTTCCAATTGGAACTGATCCTTTGGGGACCCTCCAACTTAAAGTGCAAAGCCTTAAAAATGCTACAAGTAAAGCAGATTTTGCCTTCACAGAGGAAGAACAGTTGTTACTCGAGACGGGATTCGTACACCATAATGAATGGTTATCTTGGGTTAGATATAGTACCCGAGAGGCACATCGTGAGAACTGTGTTTCTTGTGCTGAAGGTAAACAGCAATTAGCGACAGTCCCATTGATGCAAGCTGAAGGTAATCTGACGTGTCTGTTAAAGTTATTCTTCAACAAAACCGAAGATAAATGCAAAGATGAAACTCAGTGTTTTCCAGTCATAAGCAAAGTTGAGAAACCGCCTACAGCGATTTCTTATCCAGGTTCATATATGTGCATTTCCAGAGATGGCACAGGAAAGAATTATGGCAATATGGGACAGAACTATTGCAATGTTACTGTGAATGCAATGAGAATCCATTTCTGGAGAACCAAACTCATAGTTTAGCAGACGTTTGGTGGTTATCTGGAGACAACAAACTCAGATCAAGGCTTACGATTCCCTGGAAGGGAACTTGTGCACTTGCAAAATTAATTCTGCCATTCTACATTTTCCCAGTTCCAGCAAGCAATTTCGTAAGAGAACCTGAAATAAGCAGACGTGGTTGAATAAGAGAAAAAGAAAGGCACCGAAGCAATCTTTCGATAGCAGTGTCTACATCGATAGCATTGGTGTACCAAGAGGCGTGCCTGATGAATACAAAGCAATAAACCAAATAGCGGCTGGTTTTGCATCCATCTTTGTCTGGATTCAACCCAATAAGAATGTGGACTGGATCAACTACATTTACTATAACCAGCAATGTTTTGTGAACTATACCAAAGATGCATTAAAAGGTATTGCTGAACAACTAGAGGCCACTTCGCAGGTGGCATGGCAGAATCGAATTGCGTTGGATATGCTCCTGGCCAAAGAAGGAGGAGTTTGCAGGATGTTTGGGACTTTCTGTTGTACATATATTCCGAATAACACTGCCCCTGATGGGAGCATCACTCGAGCTTTGAAAGGTTTGGAGATCTTATCCGAAGAATTGGCAGAGAACTCTGGGGTAAATAATCCCTTTACAGACTTTCTACAAGTGTGGTTTGGAAAATGGAGTCATCTCATCAGCAGTATCCTGGTGTCCATCGGAGTCGCAGTGGCTATCGTGGTGGTATGTGGTTGCTGTTGTATACCCTGTATCAGAGGTCTTC
The DNA here is from genome assembly GCF_019279795.1 of Protopterus annectens. Taxonomy (NCBI): domain Eukaryota; kingdom Metazoa; phylum Chordata; order Ceratodontiformes; family Protopteridae; genus Protopterus; species Protopterus annectens. The sequence goes on along the minus strand of NC_056736.1, from coordinate 662,153,647 downwards.
TACAAAGACTGGTTGATACTGCTGTTATGAAGACGATGTACCAGCAGTTGCAACAGACTGGTGAAAGTGAATGCATTGAAATGTGACTTTTGCAAATGTTTTGAAGTTTAAAAGTTTGTCTTGCAAATGAAGTAATGTATGCAAAGAAAAACTTAGTTTTTACCATATATTGCTGAAATAAAAAGACAAATAAAAGTGTTTTTAGGGGGGAAATGTTAAGAGAAAAAGTTTTAAAACATACTATTATTTGTCTCTTTCTCCCATCTAGCAAAATGAATATGCTATTTGCTGAAGTGTTGGTAAGAAAAGGTCATTGAACCATGTTTATTAAAGATGGGCTTTACCTATGATAGATGTAGTTTGCTTATGAACATGAATAACACCTGTTTTCTATACTTCTGAATAAGAGTTAATTTACTGAGGCAGGCTGTGGAAAATTCCAGCTACCACTGTTGAACTAAGTATGCTGTACCTTTCTGAACGTTCTACACTAACTGCGGTTTTGAGGTAAACGTTCTACACTAACTGTGGTTTTGAGGTAAACATTCTACACTAGCTGTGGTTTTGAGGTAAAACATTCTTTTCTGAGGTAAATTGTGATCCTAGATGTTTTTCATAATCAACTGTCAATTGTTAGAAATGTAACAAAAGCTATTTTGGCTAGTAACAGGAAAGTATAAAAGTTGATGTCAGTAACCAAGCTGATCAGATTGAGATCATCTTGGCCAACATGCTGCTGTAATCTGGTTAGCTGCAAATAAAGAAGTTTTTCATCACCTGAGGCAGATGTGACTCTCTTTAATTTTTTCTTCTGACACTTCCCCAGTGAGATCTGATCACAAATCAGTCTTATTCAAAGTAACTATCACATCTGACCCCCCCCCCCAGCAGTATGTAAACTAAAAAAACCTACTCCAAATCAGATTGTAATCTCTTATGGGATGTTATAAATAGCTTTACTGCACCTCCCCTCTCAGATTAAACTGGCAACTATGCTGAGTTCTACACCATTGCTTTATACAAACACCTGTATAACTGCATTGACTCGACCGTACCTGATAGGACCCAAACAAACTCCTCAAAGAAGAGCAAACCTACTTGGTGGACAACTGCCATTAACAGGCTTTACAATAAGAGGAAGAAATTGCTGCATAAGATTAAGAGGGAGTGAATCCTAAACTGGAAACACTCCCTCCTCAGATTAAACAAGCAAATAAGACTTCTTGTGAAGTTCTCCAAAGAAAACTATGAATCCAGATTAGCTTTCTCAATTTAGGACAACCACAGAACATTCTTTAGTTACATCTGTAACCTAAAAGGAAAACCCAGATTTGTGCAGAACTGGTAGTTAATTATACCACATATACCGAGGCTGTGAACATAGCTAACTTGTTAGCCAACAGGTTCCATGAAAACTTAACCCCCATGTCCCCACCACATATACCCCATGACATCCCTACCACCTGTCTTCTACCTTATATCTCTAAAGAGCAGGTCATAAACATCCTCTCTAAGACCAAAAACACAGCATCTGTGGGACCTGATATCCCAGGTTGTGTCCTACATGGGCTCAAACAAGAATTGACAACACCACTGGGTACTCTTTTCAATCATAGTCTAAGCTCCAACGTCGTCCCAGCTGAATGGAAAATGGCCACCGTTATCCCCTTGCACAAAGGTGGTGCTTCCACTGACTCCAGGAACTATAGCCTATTAGCCTGACTAGCCATATCTGGAAGGCCATGGAGAAAATCAGCATGGAGCTTATTAAGAAAGATATAGGTAATCTCCAAACACTTGACCCTACTCAGTTTGGATTTGTCAAAAAGAGATCATGCCTGTTAAATCTTGTGAGGAGTTCTTTGAAACAGTCACCAAGGCCCTGGACAAGGGGAAAATCTGTGTGCATGCAGCCTACCTAGACTTAGCCAAGGCTTTTGACACTATCCCCCACTCAGGTATCATTGACAAACTCACTTAGCTAGGTATCGACCCTTATATCATTAGATGGGTCACAAACTGGCTCGCTGATAGAACCAATATGGTTAAAATAGGGAAATCCTCCTCCAACAGCAGACCTGTAACCAGTGGTGTTAGGGATCAGTCCTAGGACCTCTACTGTTTGGAATCTATTTCTCTGCAGTACAAACTAAAACTACAGGTCTGTGGCTTGCAAAGTTTGTGGCTGACTGCAAACTGGGAGCCTTCATAGAATTTCCAAACTATATTAGAATCCTACAAGAGGGTCTTACACAAACAAATGATTGGTGCCAAAATAATGGCATTAAACTCAATGCAAAAAAATGTATTGTCATCCTTTTTGGTAAGTGCAATGTTGCTGCTAACTACCACATCAATAACAACACCCTAAGTATGCACTCAGTGGTGAGAGACCTGGGCACATAGGTTGACAGTAATCTTACCTTTGATCACTAAGTCTCAACAGTGGTAAGAAGGGTGTTCTGTATTGTTTATCTTATAAGTATGGGCATTGCATCCAGAAAAAAAGAAGTTATAACCTCTCTGTACTATTCTCTCATTAGGTCAATAACTGAGTACAATGTCCCTTTTGGTATGTACCTTTCAAAGCACATGCAGAAACTGGAGAGACAGCAAAGGTTCCTCACAAGGAAAATTCAAGGTCTTCAGCATCTGTCCTATGTGGATCATCTGAAATCACTGTTACTTTATTCTGTTTCATACAGACTACTCAGAGGCCATCTCTGCTTTGCATATAAGGAAATCTTTGACCCTGCTTTACTGGAAACGATGCATATCCACAAGTCAAATGGTAAACGGGTTACTCGCTCTAAAGAACTCACCCTGATATGTGACATTTATAGAACCTGCTGGAGGGACAGATTTTTCTCCCAGAGGATACCACACCTTTGCAATGGACTCCCACTTCATGTCAAACAGAGCACCTCAGTGGCCCTCTTCAAACGCAGTCTGGACAATTGGATGAGTAACCATAAATTCACTATAGGGGTTACACCTGTGTCCCTCCTGGACAGGAGCAATTGGTGCTGATCATTGAAATAAGGGTAGAACTTGGCTAGGCTTGTAAGGGCACTAGGGCCATTAGCCTAGTAACTTCCTATGATCCTATGCTTTAAGTGATTGCTATGGGAATATTCCCACCCTCTGTAGTGTGGTATTCTGCATTATACAATGACTGTCCATTAACACTTGAAAATGAGCACGCTGATTGGTCAGCCCAACCAGAGTGCTCGTTGTAAATTGAGCACATATCAATGGAAAAAATTCCGGTTGCCCAGACTTTCTTCCATTAATATATTATCTTTACATTTTCTCTCCCTCCCATCTCTCCTGTTCATTTGAAATCTCTGGATTTCATTTCTTTAATTAAAAAAACAAAACAAAAAAGCAATGGAGATCGTCCTTTCTCTGTTGCTTCCTTTACACAACACTGATGTACTACATAAGCATGGGAATGAAAATCCCATACGCATGCGCAGTACATCAGGAAAGCCCTAGGATACCCAGGAAAAATGCAGAAGAGCAGCATGGAGCCATTATACAAGGACATTATTTAAGAAAACGTAACTAACGTTTTTCTTAAACAATGTCATTGTAGAATAGCAATAAGCCACAGCTGGGTGGAGTAATGCTGGATTTACCCACAGCTGGCTTTCTTTGGTCATGAGGGTGACTAAATCACACCAACATTGGGTATATCCAGCATTACCCACACCCAGCTGTGGGTTATTGCTATAGTATATATTATGAGAACTCATGTAAATGCACATTCATATTTTCTCTAACTAACAGGTAACAACTCCCCCCCCCCACCAGCATAAGGCAATTGGAATAATAAAATGTTATAAGCATTGGACAATACATCAGCATTTCTATTTTCTGGTCCTGGTCTATGGGTTACTGTATACTGAAAGTGTTGCAGGGATAGTTTCTACTGGTGCAACTTGGAATTAGCATCAGTTGGTTGACTTATCATTGAAAAGTGGCATGATCTGTTACCAGATTGAAGGGTTTTTCTAACAAGCACATTTCAAGGTATAAGAAAAAAAAACATTTTATAGCTAGACTCTTTCTCTCTGTAGCTAAGGATCTCCTTTCTGCATGGCTTAGCTTACTGCTGATATAAAACACAGGGTGTTCCTCTCCTCAAATCTCTTAAGCTAGCATTATCACCAAGTCGACTATGGAGCGTCAATACATAATGTAAACTCTTTAGTCACTAACACAGGTTCATAAGTGAGAACCCTTTGAACACATTGAATGCTGTGTCTGCTTCAAGAGACCACTGCACTTTGACATAAGCTTTTAGCCTTATGACAGATGCCAAAAGACAGACAATACTCACAGAATTGGGCAGACACTTTCCATAATACTCTGGTCATCCAAGGAAAGCCTTCATTCATCTTTTGATAGGAAGTGCAAACCAGTTTTTTGACTTCCATTTTTGTCTAGCTGCGTGGCCTTACCACCCCTGTTTTCCAATTGTTTGTTTGTTTGTTTGTGTCTTTTGGCTTTTCCTGGTTAGGGGTCACCACAGCAGAACTCCAGTCCGCTAATGATTGGCAGTAGAGTTTTACGTGTTGGCTTGCCGGGCCTAACGCACAACCTTCAACGAAGGAACACCTGTTCACACATGTCGCCACACAGAAGACGCTCTAACTGAGAATCAAACGGGCAACGTCTAACTGTGAGGCGGCAACGCTACCGCAGCACCACCAGGTGAAATTCCCAGTCCTCCAAGTGATTGACCACATCATCCAGGTATGTAGCATGATATTGTGAGTGCAACTTCAGTATGTTATGCATTAGTCTCTGAAAACGGTCTGGGACTCCATGTAGGCCAAATAGTAACACTGTGTACTAAAAAAGGACCCTTTTGACATAAGGGGTACATATTAACTGCCAGTATGCCTTCGTCAGGTCTGGAGCTGTCAAGCATTTCCCTTTCCCAGGTTCTTTGTCAACTCATTAGTGCTACGCATGGAATAGCTATCAAATATTAAAAAGCTGTTTAGTTTTCTAAAGTCATTAAAGTCATTACAGAATCTTATATTTCCATCAGGCTTAGCAACTAGCTCTATCAGGATGTTTCATTCACATTGTATTTCTTCTTTTATATCTGCTTTGGCATTTTTGAACTTATCTCACTTATTATTTCTATGAATCTGGTACTTCATAATGTCTTAGTCTCACTTTCACTCCAGGTGTTTTTTATATTATACTCTGTCAGTTTAGTTCTCCAGACATTTCTGAGAACACTCCTTTATTTCCTAACAAAAATACTTTCACTTCCTGCTTTTCTAATTTTGACAAATATTCCACTATCTTCATTTCCGGTACAGACTCCTTGGTCATTTTTGTATAAACTTCAGCTTGTAAGCTCCTTCCAGAAGTCTCTACTTGTACCATGACTTCAGAACTTTAATGTGATACATTTGTTCCATCTTTCTCTTTCCTGGCCATCTCACCTTATAGTTAATTGATTTATTCTTTCCATCACCTTAAATTGGTCCTTGTATTTATGGCTAATGGACATGATGGGGACATAGATTTATTTTCTATGAAGCACACTTACTTTAGTTCTAGATCTTCTGGGTGCAGTTCTCTAAACTGGTCATTCTTTTTATAAACTCTGATGCATTTCTTGGTCTCTCGGTATGTGCTCCTTTGCAGTGGGAATCACCAGCTTTAATCTAGCCTGCAAACTAATATAGTGCTCAATCCCACTTTTACATGGTGTATTTTACTTTTCCCAGGTTTCCATAGCAAAGTCAAACACCCCCTTGGATGTCTGCCATGCAGTAGTTCAAATGGGGTAAACCCAGTCGATACCTGGGTACCCCCCCCACTGCAAACAGGAAATGAGATCATGGCTGGTCCTAGTGTTTATCATCTTCATCAACAACTTTTCTCAGCATGGCCTTCAGTGTATTATTTAACCTTTAACCTTTCTACTAATCCTAGTCTGTGGATGGTCATTAATGCCTTCAACTGTTGAATATTAAATCATTGAAATAACTGGTACAGGTCTCTTGGCATAAAAGGACTCCCTTTGTCAATAAGTATCTCATTAGGGGTATCCACTTTGAAGAGTCACCATACCCAGTTCCCTTATATTAGCCTTAGCATTAACTTTGTACAAAGTCACTGCTTCTGGAAATGTGGTAGCATAGTCCATTATGACTACTACATACAAATACATATAGGTGAATTTTACCAAGGCCTTGTGATGTCCATGGCTATATGGCCAAATGGTATTTCTACGATAGGCATTGGGACTGAGGGACTTTTATATCTAGAAAGGGGTGTAGTTTTCTGACATTCTGTACAGCAAGCTCAGAAGTTTTCTATCTCTGTCATTGTTGCAGGCCAATAAAAGCTGGCTTATATCCTTGTCTTAGTTTTGTCCATTCCCAGGTGACCTTCTAACACATGGCTATGGGCTAGCTTCATTATTAGTGTCCCATAATGTTTTTATGTTAGTAACTGAAACCGAATTTCTTCCCTTTTTTAACTTTCTCTGTCTAAGAGGTAATCTTAGAATTCAAAATAGAGATAATAAGTGATGGTCATATCCTGTTTACTACCTTCTCCTAAAGACATAGCTATGACCTGTCTTGTATTTAGAGTATCATGTTTCCACTGTGCCTTTTTAAGTTTATGTGGTGTAACTATAAGTCCACTAAATCTGGATAACTTTGTTCAGTAATCTCCCTCAAGGTGGAAGGTGCTGCTTCTTCCCTTGAAATATGGACACTGTACATTCTTCTGTCCCTTCTCCTGCAAGAGGTAGTTCTACAAAATACCTTCTGCTTTAATTTCTTGGTAGTGAGTGCAGGTCTTTTGCGTGCTCTCTTGTCTTTTAGGGTGTTCTACTTCTACATTACTGGAAATAGATGCTACTGTTTCACATTCTTTTCCTTCCCTATGTTGCCCCCTTACTACAAAGGGGATGTCAGAACAAATATTATTGTCATTTTTACTTTTTTTCATCCGCAGATTTTTGCTGCTTATAGTCTGCCATCAATTGCATTCTGTGCTTTATTCTCTCCAAAATAAGTTCATAACTCTGTGTTCTTCTACTTATCTCACTTTCTGCTGTCTGTTTGTTCTGAGGTTCTCATGCAAGTACCCTTCTTTTTTTGTGCTTGTCTCTGTTCCTGTATTAATGCTTCTTGCACTAACTTTTACTTCAGAATTATTTCCTATCATTTCTTCTTCAGTTCCTATTATGACATGTCTTACTTTTTGGAGTTCCTCTTGCTCCAGCATTTGGGACATGCTTCTGACAACAGGTGGGTTCCTATTTACTGTCGAAGCACAACCAAGTTATGACCCCTTTTGTAGTTTTTAAGCTATGCCTTCTCCCTTCTCTTGGTTTTAATTCTGAATCTTTAATGTGACAATGATTTACTCTCCCCCAAATCTTACACTGAATGGGGGTATCAGTTTGCCACACTGTATCTTTAAATTTTCTCTCCTCCCGCATATTCCATAATATCTTACACTGGAGAAATTATTTTCCTAATACTACACCATGAGCTAAATCAGGAGTTACAGCCATAAGATGTAACAGCTTTCCCCTGAATTGTCTAAATTTCTACATGCATAAGGGGAAACTCTTGTTTTAACACCATGCATGCATATTACCTTCACTTTTTGATTGTTACTAATTTTGTGCTTACATACTAGGTTAAGTCTGACAATGGAAATCATATCTTCAGAATTTAGCATAGCTTGAACCTTCTTTCCTTCTAAAAATATAGCACATTTTACTAGCTGGGTTGTAAAGTAGTGATCCTAGACGTTGAAGCCATCTGACTTAAAGTATGCATTCTAGCTTTCCTAGAAGCATTCTGTTTAATAGCACACAACTTCACAATATGACCCCTTCTTCATAGTAGCAGGAAATTAACACAACACTTGCTGATTCTATTTCATAGAAGAAGGTATATTGCTTACTGCAGTTTTACCTTTGGTAGGAGACAATTCAGTTTTAAACATTGTGTCATTAAGTAATAAGCATTCGTTAAGTAATAACCATTCTATTAAGGTTCCTAATTTATCAGATTCTTAGGATTATTTGCATTACTTTTATTATTTACAGTATTTGTCTGCCTGGGATGACATGATCGACAGTCCACGATGCTTTGCCAGAGATGGTCTGCACCTGTCGCCCCTGGGATTCAGGTTACTGGCTAAGGCTCTTGCCACCCCTATAGTGCTTTTTTTAGGCAAAGTTCAAAGGACAAAACCACCACCGTAACAGGTACAAGCATGCAAAATCTGAAGGTAATGTTACTCAATGCTAGAAGTCTAAGCCTCAAAATGCACTCTCTCGAGGCATTCCTAAAAATGGAGGACATCGATATCTGTGCAGTAACTGAGACCTGGCTCAAGGCCCAAGAGAGCACCCCTGCAATACCAGGCTACAACTCTTACCACACTTTTCGGCCATGAAACCAGGATTGAAACACTAAAGGTGGAGGAGTGTCCATATTCACCAAGGATATTCACACCACCAGGTTAGTTGCCCAACACAATGCGTCTGAAATTCTCCAGGTGCAACTAACACTAGGTAAGACTGCAATCCAAATTGTAGTTTGCTACAGATCCCTCACCATGCCCCAAGATTCTCACTACACCTTTTTAAACATACTGGAAAATACTAATATACAACCAAACACCCTAATACTGGGTGATTTCAACTACCCTGCCATTAACTGGGAAAACTACTCATGTACCAACACCATTGCCCAACGGTTCTTGGAATTCATAAATTCCAATGCCCTGGATCAACTAATCCATAGTCCCACCAGGGGCTCCAATATCCTAGACCTGGTCATTACCAACATGGGAAATCCATGCTCCACACCTATGGTCACCCCCTCGTTGGTCAGGTCAGACTATAAGCTAATCACCCTTAATATCCACATCCCACCCCCACAATCCAGTAAGGAAACCTCCATAAAAAATTTCTCCAAAGCCAACTTCATGCTACTCAAGTCAGAAGTTACAAACTTCATGACACCCATGCAGACGGGAACTGAAAGTTCGCCTGCTGAGTCCTACACTAAGGCACTGTATGAGCACATCCACTCATGCATGAATTGTGCCATCCCAAATAGAACCAAGATGTTCTCCTTCAAAAAAAAAGAAGCCAATCTGGCGGTCCCCTGCCATAAACAAACTTTAGAACAAAAGGAAAAACTGTTGCAGAAAAGAGGAAAATCTCAGGATGCAAAAAACTCCCTTACCAGCCTCAGTAAGAAGTTGAGATCCCTCATAAAATCCTCCAAAGCTAGTTACGAAAATAAAATTGCCAAAGATTCCAAAGACAACCACAAGGCATTCTATAACTATGTCAAGAATCTAAATGGCAATGCTCAGATCTGCTCTGAGCTACAACAGAATGGCATTAGATATACTGATCCCAAGGATATTGCCAATATCCTGGCAGATCGATTCAGTGCCAACTTCACCCCCCTCTCACTTCCTAAATGGCCCATCTCAATACCGGAAGATTGCCAAATTCTGCTAATAATGGCCACACAGGTAAAAAAATGCACTCTCTAAAGCTAAGAATACAGCATCCATGGGACCAGATGACATCCCGGGCTGTGTACTACATGAACTACAAAATGAACTGGCACCTCACCTAAGTGTCATGTTTAATCATACCCTCACCTCAGGCTTCATACCCACTGAGTGGCGCACAGCTACAGTTATCCCACTCCACAAGGTGGGATCCACCTTGGATCCCGGGAACTACCGCCTCATCAGTCTGACAAGCCTGATCTGCAAGGCCATGAAACGTATTATCATGGAACGTATAAACAAAGACATTGACAACATTAAAACACTGGACCCCACCCAGTTTGAGTTTGTGAAGGGCCAATCTTGTCTCCTGAACCTGATTGACTTCTTCAAATCAGTCTCCAGAGCCGTGGACGAGGGTAAGACAGTCCACACAGCCTATCTGTACCTTGCCAAGGCCTTTGACACCATTCCCCACTCTGGAATCATAGATAAACTTACTAAGCTGGGCAATAATCCCTACATCACTCAATGGGTTGCCAACTGGCTTACTGACAGAACCCACACTGTAAAAATAGCTGACTCCAAATCCAGCTTCAGACAAGTGACAAGTGAAGTACCTCAGGGTTCAGTCCTGGGACTTCTCTTGTTTGGCATCTACTTTTCTGAAGTACAGGCCAACACTAAGGGACTCTGGCTAACAAAGTTCACAGATGACTGCAAACTGAAAGCCATTATTGAATCCCCAAATGATGTTGATACTCTACAAAAGGGCCTTACAGAAACAGATGCTTGGTGCCAGAGCCATGGGCTCAAGCTCAATGCCAAGAAATGTATAGTTATCCTCTTTGGGAAAAAACATGTACCCATGAATTACCACATAGGTGGCAGTACACTAAACACTGAAAGTGTGATAAGAGACTTAGGGACACAGGCGGACAGTGGTCTCACCTTCAATAACCACATCGCCACAACAGTCAGGAAATTCTTCTATGTGGCACACCTCATCACTGAGGGCTTTTCATCCAGAAAAAAAGAGGTCATTGTCCCACTGTACTCATCCCTTATTAGACCCATTATAAAATATAATGCCCCATTTGGTATGTACCTCTCAAGACATCTGCAACAACTGGAAAGGCCGCAGAAATACCTCACTAAAAGAATCACAGGCCTAAGGCAGATGCCCTATGCTGACCTCCTTAAAAAACTCCAGCTATACTCTGTCGCATATCCTCTACTCCAAGGCAATCTCTGCTTAACATACAAGGCCGTGTCAAACCGAGAGCTGTTAGATATGCTACACTTAAAGAAATCCCAATCCCTCAGAGCCACATGCTTCAGGGATCTAAACCTTGTCATCACAATAAACAAAACATGCTGGAGGGATATGTTCCTGGCCCAGAGACTCCCCAGACTCTGGAATAGACTGCCTATACATGTCAAGCAGAGCACCTCTTTGGCCCTCTTCAAAAGGAACCTTGATGATTGGATGGGAGAAAGGAAATTTACCCCGGGGATCACGTCAGTCACCCTGCTAGACAGGGGTCCAGGGAAGTAAATAGCGTGGGAAGAAATAGCCAAGGAATTGTTATGGCTAGGCTTGTATAGCCTAGTACCAACCTATGAACCTATGAACCTATTACCCATTTTCTTATCTTACTAGAAAATCTCTTTAAAAGTTGTCTGTTGTTAACATTTCTAAAATGTTTGCTCTATTGTTGCTATCAGGTTCAAGCCAGAGTTTTTAAATATTATTTTAAATATTGTATATGTGCACACATTGGTTTATCAATATTAAAAGTCTAGTGATGAAACTTTATTGCATGTACCTCAAGGTCTATGCCAGCCATGACTAACAGTTCTTCCTTAAGTTTATTTACAGTCCATGCAAACAGTCTCAACCATGTCCTTGATTGCTTTCAGTGTTTCTTCTATTTGCTACTGTCACGAAAGGAGATACTGCCAGCCCAGCTATCTGGAATTTTGCAAATAATTATATGTCATTTGTGAATATCAACATGATTCATAAGTGTGAGTTACAAATGTATTAGAACTGTATGTCATATAAGATGGGTTGTACAGATGTGTGCTGAAGAGATATTTTGTAAAGTATTGAGCTAAAATGTAACCACAGCATGCCCTATTGGAATAGAATAGAAATGTGCCTGCACTATTGTAACTGTTTAGATGTATATTTTTTAATAATGGAAACTGAAACACAACAGGTTAACTTAAGAAAAATAGCTGAAATTAAATTACTTTATGGTCATGGAATAAAAGGATGTTATCTTTCAGTTTCAGTGCAGTAACAGACACAATATCTACAACTAGAAGTTTTTTGTATTGTCTTGGAAGTGTTTATTGTTTTATGACTTCCAGGATCTGCCTTAGATATAAGAAAAGCCCTTGTTTATGTATTTTCACAGGTAGATGGTAAATGCTATCAGCTGCATTAATGGTTGTTTTTTACCTGGGATAGAGTCAGATGACAAGAAGCGATGTCATCCTGGAAGCTATCTCAGCAGTAATGAGACTGAGTTTTCTGTATTTTGTCTTTAACCTGTAAAGAAGATCCACTCACCACATTTGCCTTGTTGCTCTGTAAGTAAGTTAACTATGATATAGTAATTCTCTAGATATAGTCAGGAATATAGTGAAGCTTAATTTAGATGTTTTTCTTTATTTATTTGAGATTGTCCTGCAATGTTGTTTTAAATATTTCCTCTGATTTTGAACTCTGATGTTACTGTGATTATATACTGAGTATTTTCTTGTTCTTTTATTATTTATAATTAAATATATTTAAACCTTTCATTGTGGCTATTTGTGAGACATATTTAAGTTCTGAGAGTACCTGCATATTTAGCTGGTGACACTGTGAAGGCCACTCCTAATACCCTTGCTCTTGGTCAAACTACCATTTGTAGAGATAGTAACATTACACAGTAAGATTGGACACTCTTTGTAAAGGGCCTTAAAGTAGCTGATAAAGAGTTGGCTGATGACAGTAATAACTGCCTTATAGTCTGGGCAGAAGGGGCATAGCTAGTAAACTTGTACCAGCCTTTCCCAAGTGTGTGTATGCATGTATAAATAAAACCTCAAAGTGTGTATGTCTCAGCTACTTGGGCAGGGGCACAAAGCACCGGTTAGACAGAGAGGGTGCTGGAGATCTTGTCTTGGCCACTGAGCTGAAATCTCAACTCTATAGCTGTGCCAGTGGGGACTCTTATTGAGGATTTGAAGAAAGAGGGAGAAACCAGCCCCAGACTGACTGTGGTCTCTGTGTGCTCTTAAGGGAAATTGCACTTGATGCAGGGAGCTGCATCTGGAAATACTGTGTGTGTACCTGTCATCCTCCCAATGTACGTCCCCCACTGGTGCTAGTGTTGAGGATTGAGACTCCTTGATTACTGTGCCAGTGGTGGGGTGTCAGACATATTGCTTGACAGTGGTGGAACATCCACATACTAGGATTCAGTGGTGTGGATATTGAATTCCTGTAGCCTGTACACAGTGGTCACTAAAAAAGGTGTTTGTGCTCTCAGTCAGCCACACAGTGAACATTCAGAGTTTCACATGTTTTGTTAGCATAGTTAGGGAGAGCAGGCAAGGATGTCAGCAGATGAGTATGGCAAGCTGACAAGGAGCCATTTGGCTGAGATGTGCCAAGACAAGGGACTGGTGCATGCCAACCTGACTAAAGCAGAAATGACTGCAGCCTTGGTCACAGCTGCATCATAGACCAGCAACCAGGAAGACAACCAGACTGACCTTGGGGAGGTACAATTCTCAGAAAATGGACAGTTCACCCTTTCCACAGAGGACTTAAAAATCCATCTGGAGTTAAAGAGACTTGAACTGGAGGCCAGATATTTGGAAATGGAATTAGCAGAGAGACTGAGACATCTTGAAGATGAAAAAAATGACAGGAAGAGGCAACATGTAAAGGAGATGCTGACTCTTTGCCAGGGTCATGGAGGTAATGGGGAAGGGAGTAACCGAACCCCAGAAGCAACAAACGTCAGTAAATCTCTTCCACAATGTACAAAGGGTGATAATTTTGATAGCTTTATTCATATATTTGAAAAGGTTTGTAAACGGTATAATGTTGACCAAGGGCTCTGGGTACAGTTCCTGATCCCCCGGCTACAAGGTATAGCTGTAACTGCTATTTCTAAATTGTTGGATACTGATTGCTTAAATTATAATACTTAGGTTCATAGGTTCATTGGCTGGTACTAGGCTATCGGCCCTAGGGCCTATACAAGCCTAGCCAAACAATTCCCCGGATATTTCTTCCCACAATATTTACTTCCCTGGAACCCTGTCTAGCAGGGCGACTGACGTGATCCCTGGGGTAAATTTCCTATCTCCCATCCAATGATCAAGGTTCATTTTGAAGAGGGCCAAGGAGGCTCTCTGCCTTACACGTATGGACAATCTATTCCAGAGTATGGGGAGTCTCTGGGTCAGGAACATATCCCTCCAGCATGTTTTCTTCATTGTGATGACAAGGTTTAGATCCCTGGAGCATGTGGCTCTGAGGGATTGGGATTTCTTTAAGTGGAGCATGTCCAGCAGCTCAGGGTTTGACATGGCCTTGTATGTTAAGCAGAGATCACCTCTGAGTAGACGATATGCCACAGAGTATAGCTGGAGTTTTTTAGATGGTCAGCATAGGGCATCTGCTTTAGGCCTGTGATTCTTTTAGTGAGGTATTTCTGCGGCCTTTCCAGCTGTTGCGGATGTCTTGTGAGGAACATACCAAATGGGGTATTGTACTCTATAATGGGTCTAATGAGGGATGAGTACAGTGGGACAATGACCTCCTTTTTTCTGGATGAAAAGCCCTTAGTGATGAGGTGTACCACATAGAAGGATTTCCTGATTGTTGTGGCAATGTGGTTATCAAAGGTGAGGCCACTGTCCACCTGTATCCCTAAGTCTCTCATCACACTTTCGGTGTTTAGTGTACTGCCACCTATGTGGTAATTCATGGGTACATGGTTTTTCCCAAAGGGGATAACTATACATTTCTTGGCATTAAGCTTGAGCCCATGGCTCTGGCACCAAGCATCTGTTTCTGTAAGGCCCTTTTGTAGAATATCCACATCATTTGGGGATTCAATAATGGCTCCCAGTTTGCAGTCATCTGTGAACTTTGTTAGCCAGAGTCCCTTAGTGTTGGCCAGTACTTCAGAGAAGTAGATGCCAAACAAGAGCGGCCCCAGGTCTGAACCCTGAGGTACTCCACTTGTCACTTGCCTGGAGCTGGATTTGGAGTCTGTTGGTAAAAAATTATTTATTAGAGTGTTTTAAGTTAACAGCTGAAGCTTATAGAAAAAAGTTTTATGAGCATAGACACAAGGCAGATGAAAGTGTGTGTGAATATATTGCTCAACTAAGCACTTACTTTCATAGATGGGTGAGTGGGTGTCAGGTTACCACTTTTGAAGGGCTGGCAGACCTTTTGGTGAGGGAACAAGCCCTTTGCACTTTGCTTGAGGACATGAAAATCTGGTTAGCGGATAGAGAATGTAACAGCAGATGAGTTGGGGAAAAAGGGAGACCTATACCTATCAAGCAGGACATCACTGCACAAGAAAGAGATACCCCGTGCTGCTCATGGGTCTGAGGAAACCCATGGTGGACAGCCTAGACTGTCCCAACAGAGTCTGTCAGTAGCAGGGGAAGGCACTATTCCAGGCACATGTCCAGGACCGAGGGTTAAAAGTTTTAAATACAACCAGTGAGGCCATGTAGCATATAGATGTCCACGGAGGCAAGGTGAGGAACTAAAGGTGGGAGAGCCAGTAAGTGGAAATGACAGAATGCCAGCAGTAAGTTTTCTGGAGACAACAAGGGTACCAAACTACCACAAGAGGTTATATCCTGTCTTAGTAGACGGGAAACAGGCCACAGCTAAGAGAGACACAGACTCTGACCTAACCATTGTGAAGCCTGCAATGGTTAAAGAGGAGCACTACTTGCTTGGGTAATTTACTCCAGTCAGAACTTTAGGAGAGACCCCATTCCAAATACCTTTGTTTAGGGTTCACCTTGACTGGGAGGGTAGAAAGGAAGAAAGCAGTTTGGTGTGTTTGAGGATATCCCTGCAGATGTCCTGATAGGGAAGGATCTAATGATGCAGCACCTTGTGTACATGCAGTGACACGCAGCCAGGCCTGGAGACAAGCATGTGGGGCTGGTAGCCTGGGGGGACCCAGACAGACCCACAGACTTGAAGACAGGACTGGTGTGGTGGTTACTTCAGAGAGAGAGCTACCCTGTAGCAGTGAGACTGAAGGTGAGACACAGTTGCTTGTGGGCACTGATGTTCCCTTGGACAGAGTGACTGCAAGGACAGAGGTGAGTAGTAGTACCCACACTGACAGTGAGACACTGCTGTCAGAGAATACCAGACTTCCTGTGGAAGGGGAGCTGGGAAGGGTACAAAGAGAGAGAGTTGAGACAGGCTTAGTTCTCAGACCCTACATTACAAGGCCTGAGAGAGGTAGCCAGTGTGGCACCTGATTGTCAAGGAAAAGAGGAGTCTGTATACTGGGACAAAGGGTTACTGTATAGAGAGTGGACCCCTGAGGGAGGGCTAGAGGGTGAGAGAATACAGCAGTTGGTAGTGCCCAGATAAAGCATTGTCTGGTAGCAGTAATAACTACCTTATAGTCTGGGCAGAAGAGGGCACAGCTAGTAAACCTGCACCAACCTTTCCCAGGTGTGTGTGTGTGTGTGTGTGTGTGTGTGTGTGTGTGTGTGTGTGTGTGTGTGTGTGTGTGTGTGTATAAATCAAACCTCAAAGTGTGTGTATGTGTGTGTGTGTGTGTGTGTGTGTGTGTGTGCGTGCGTGCGTGCGTGCGTGTGTGTGTGTGTGTGTGTGTGTGTGTGTGTGTGTGTGTGTGTATGAGTGTGTGTGTGTATGTGTCAGCTATTTGGGAAGGGACACAAAGCACTGGTTGGACAGAGAAGGTGCTGGAGGTCTTGGCTTGGCCACTCAGCTGAGATCTCAACTCTATAGCTGTGCCATTGAGGAGTCTTACTGGGGATATGGAGAAAGAGGGAGAAACCAGCCGACTGACTGTGGTCTCTGTGTGATCTTAAGGGAAATTGCACTTGATGCAGAGAGGTGCATTTGGAAATACTGTGTGTGTACCTGTCATCCTCCCAGTGTACATCCCCCACTGGTGCTAGTGGTGAAGATTGAGGCTCCTTGATTACTGGGCCAGCAGTGGGATGTCACAGCTATAGTGACTGTATTTTTGCTCAGTCTGCTCAACTCCAGTTCTCTGGGGTGGCATAGTCCTCACATGTGATTAAATAGAGCTATTGGTCATCCTACCTGGCTAATTTCTACAGAGGTGGCACGATCTTAGACTTGGCTGCAAACTTGGCCAGAATAGTTGGTATCTTGTCAGTCTCCATCTCTGATTCAACATGAACTATAGAAGCACAAGCAAAAAACTGCACTTGAAACAAAAACAAAAACTGAAATGGCCAGGCAGGGAGCTCCACAAAAGACCAAAATGCCATTTCTTTCACTAGTTTATTACACTTTAAAAAGTAAATTTAGCACTTTTATCTGTTCAATGGAGGCTTCATCAGAATAAACACATATTCAAGTGACAAGATTTAAATATTCCAAGAAACAAACATGATTGCATGAACAAAAAAAGTAACTCAGTAGCCCAATAACACAATAAAATATTTAAAGAAACACTGCAATGGAAAAATACTGCCATAAAAACAGTATGTGAACACGCTCAGTAAGCACACTAACAATATTGCAGTCCATGAACAAAATTGTATTAAATGTTGTAAGTCACATCAATGTTAAAATGCAGGCCAGAATGAAACCACAAAAATGTATATGAAAATGCACAAATAAAAATATAATAAAACCTTTTATTGCCTTTTTGTAAACTTATTTATGAACTACATAAAAAAAAACAAAACATTAAGATCCACATAAAGAAACATTTGAGTAAGGAATTAGTATTCCAATGGTTTTAATTTAAGGGCAGGGATTAAACATAGATGGTCATTTAATCCAGGGGTTGCACAGGCATTTAACCGCAGCTGCCAAATATGTTTGAAGTATTCTAGTTTAGTCTCCCATTCACTTCATCTTTCATGAAGTGTTCAAGAAACTAAAACTTAAAGTTTGCTTCCTTACAAGTAATGGTATGTATGCACAGAAAGTTAGTGTCCATCTTCCTACTGATCTCATGTTAGTGTCCATCTTCCTCCTGATCTCATATAGATGTTCATACACCCTTTGTTTCAGTGCTCGCTCTGTCTTGCCCATGTAGAAAGAGTAACAAACTAGGCAGTGGGCTAAATAAACGACACCCTTTATATAACAATTAAAATATTTAGAATCTCTCAACGTTAAATTCAAATGAGGAATAGACACTTCAGAACCGTTTGTCATGAAAGGACATTGTGAATGCCTGCCACTCTTAAAGTTACCCTTTTTGACCCTATTATTCACCCCAGTGGTAAAACCCAATCCATTTTCAAAGACGTTCTTTAAATTAAAACTGCTCTTAAAGCTAAACGTCAGGGGTCGAGAAAAAACCTTGGGGTTATTGGACATAGCAGCAAATAAGTCCCAATATGTAGATATAATACTCTGTATGTCCAGTGTATCCTGGCTGTAGTTTATAACTAAAAAAGTCCACTTCCACTCAGACTGTTTGAAATTGCTCCTGTGTGTTGGACCCTAAGAGAGGTTATCTCTAAAGAGAAAACCTGAGAACAATTAATAGTAAAAAATTTTCACCCCAACCTTGTAATATTTCATCTTTGAGAGAGGTGGTGAGGGTCTTGCGATAACCTCTAGCCAAAAACAGGGTCTCAATATAATCCAACTCATTCAGGGAATCATCCTGGAGAGAAGTCATTCTGACTGCTCTAACCATTTGACCCTTAATAATGTTCTTCTTATGGTGAAAAGGGTGACTACAACTATAATGTAAATACGAGTTGGAAAAATGTTCCTTCTTGTATAATTTCAAGATAAACCTGTTATTAGAATGATGCTTCACAACCTAACATCCAAAAAGTGTACACCATTCATATTCACTGTGTGACTGAAAACCAAAAGGTCAGTGGCGCCATTAATAAAGAACATAAAGGCATCAATGTCCTGTACCTGACCTTTCCACACAATAAATATGTCATCCAGGTAATGAAAGTAACATTTAACATTTTTGAAATTAGGTGATAGAAAACCAAAATGTTGCTCCCAGTATAACACAATGTTGGCAAATACAGGGGTGCAAGCATCACCTGTGTCCACACCATGCATTTGTTTGAATTACTCGCCTTCAAAAAAGACAAAGGTATTGCTGAGTAGCATTTCAATGTTTTCCATAACCAGTCGGAAATCATTCGTGGACAGAAAATCAAAGTCAAGCAAGATTTCTTCAAACCATTGTAAACCTACAGATTGTGAGATTACAGAAAACAGGTCCTTTATATCAATGGTAACAAATATGTAGTTAGGATCAAAGTTTAGTTTACCCATCTTAGTCAAAAAAATCCCACAAATCGACTAAATATGTTAGTGTTTACCATGAAAGGGTTTATGTTTTCTGTCCACAAAAATGGCAAGGGTGTGTGTTTTTAAACCTGCAGCAGCAGCTATACATCCTAAAGAGGGTTCAGCAACACACTTATGGACCTTGGGTATTCCAAAAATCCCAGGAATAAAAGGTTTAGAAACTTTAAAAAATTCATACAATGCGTTATCAATAGCCCCGTGTAACAAATTATCTTCAAGGGCCAAATCAGTTTTTTGTATACCATAAAAATCTCATTGTGTGAAACCTGGAAGTACCTTCAGTCATTATTCAGACACTGCAACATTTTAGCTGAGTATATCCACCGTTGTATAATGACCACCAATCCCCCCTTGTCTGGCTTCATGATCGTCAAATCTTTGTATTACTAAGTTCCCTTAACACCAATCTTTCATCTTGGGAAAGGTTATTATAATAACGCCTTTTGTTTTTTGTAAAGGTTCTAATATCATTCTCAATAAATTTCCCAAAATTGCATAACATTATGCGTAAAGGCAGGTTGGAAAGGCTTTTTTTATGAAAGGAATTATTAGTAGTAACCATTTAAATGGAGATCACCGTACATCTCAGAATGGTATATTTACCGTTTTTATCGCTATACTGCAATCTCATAGTTGGTATATTTAATTAGCAGGGGGTGGGGGAGGGTGCAGGGGGGCTTGCCCCCTTCAAAAAAGTAAAAAAAAAGATTTTTTGTTTTTATTTTTTTATTTACATTTCAAAGTTTCAAAACTTAGCCCTTATGGTCTAGACCATAAGAAATTTGAAATTCTGAAACTTCAAAATTTAGAAGTAGAGCCATATGTGTGTGTGTGTGTGTGTGTGTGTGTGTGTGTGTGTGTGTGTGTGTGTGTGTATGTATATATATATATATATATATATATATATATATATATATATATATATATATATCAGCACAGGCTTACTGAATAATCAACATATTAAAATATTAGCCCACTTGACTTTGCAGTTTCAAAACAAACAGTACCGTCAGAACAGTGCCCAGTCTGCATAGCTCCTCCAGGATATAGGCAATCTTAAAACCAAAAGGAAGGTCCAAAGCTGTGGGCTTGTCCTAGGCAATAAGGAAAGTCCAAGGTTGCAGGTCTCTCTTAGTCACAACTTTCTTCTCTCAAAGGGATGCTCCTGCAAGGCATAAGACAAAGGTTACACTCCATAGGTTAGCCTTACTTAGGTGCTCTCTCACTCAATGCTTCCAAGTCATCTTTCAGATAAGCTTCTATTAGAAGAAATGACTTCCTAAATTTAGCCTTCCAGACAATGCCATTGGAAAATCAGGGTCCCTGGTATAAGTAAAGTTGAATGGTTTGACACAGTGAAATGCATGTAAATAGCCACAATGTGGTTTGGCTTGAAATAATTAACAGTTTTAGGTGGGTGAAAATAAGTAATGTGTCAGTGTGATTTCTGTTATAGTAGGAGAGTAGCTATAGACAGGCAAGCATGCAGCCATTTTGAGAAACTTGTCTCAACTGTCTTGAGGTCTTTCAGTAAAATAAAGTTCCCCCAAAAGAGATTGATGTGAAAATGGTCACATGTCCACCCAGTGGCTAAGGACTCTTTTTCGGTCTAAGAATATATTTTTCAGATTCTGTGAGAGGTCTGAAGAAGCAGTCACTCGTGTCTGGTCATTCTGTTGTAGACTCTGTGCTCTGTCTAGTCTTCCTACTTTTCTTTCAAAAGAGTCTCACAGTCACAGCATTAAAATAGATAATCATTGCATTTAAACTCAGGCACTTTTCATTCTATCTAAACAGTTTTGGTATATGTCCATTTATTTAAGGCCACACGTTTTCTGTACTAATTCTCTGAGCAGTGATTGTGATAAAGCCTTTCTGAAATGTGCCTTATAACTTGCCATACTGAGCAAACTTCTAACATTTTCTACTTTATTTGGAGAAGCTAAATCATCTAGTCTGCTTTGATCCTATTATGGTCAAGTAATATGCTTTTCTGAAAGAAGACATAACTGAAAATGTTAAGTTTACCCTTGTCAGAAATTCTTGCTCTTTTTAATTCACTGCACATTTTTATTTTTGATGTATGCTTAAGGCATAACCGTATTTTTATTTTAGCATAAATACTCTGCTTCAGCATTATTATATTATTGTACACCTAAGTCATGGTTGAAAAGAAAGCATTTTGAGTGAATCTACCTGTCCACTTACAAAATAAATATAAAAAATATTAGTACTGATTTGCCATTTGCACATTAGATGCCAGTGCGGAATCGGTTTTGTACAAAAATAATAATAAAAAAGCTTGTCTAATGGACATCTGCTACAAACATTAACAAAAATCACAGCTGCTTTTCATCATTAGCTTTATCTTGTCTGCAGTGTTAAGTTAAAAAGCTGTGGCAGAGCAATACACAAGTTAAGTCTAACACATTTTTTATAAAGTAAGGGGCTCATTTCTTTCAGTACTTGCATATTGTGTAACTTGGGGTGGGTGGGGACAGGGGTGAGATGAAAGTAGGTAGTGCTGAGGGAATGGTGGAGTTAAGGGGGTATCAATAGGGATCAAATCTCTCAACCTTTTAGTGCAAGAAATCTGGACAAAGCCTGGCAAAATGGGAGGACAAAGGCCCAAAAATAGGGACAGATTTTAAATATTGCTCTTATAAACTTAGGAAGTTGCTAGAGTAACATGGTTTGTATTGACACACATTTTCTGAATGATTTAAAGTCTGAAACTCAAATGTATGTTATTTTCTAGTGATGTCAATCCTCAGATCATCCCAGTGATTTGCTAGAAAACCACAAATTTTAGGAGGAATAGACCAAAAATATGATGCATAAATGTGGACATTCTGTGAAAATCTGGACATTTGAGAGGTATGATGAGGATATTGCCCTGGGCACAAAGCTTACTTGCTAGAACTCTGACTATGAGGCATTAGATAGCATTCTAAGATATCAGAAGTATTTATGATGATGATATTGCCCTGGGCACAAAACTTCCTTGATAGAGCTCTGACTATGAGGCATTAAATAGCATCCTAAGATATCAGAAGTATTAAGTACTTATTTTTATATAGAGGCTTTGAGGTTAAGGAGTTAAGATGACATACCTAATAACAACCAGACCCATCACATTCATTTTGAAGCTTTCCCTCTCCTTTGGGGTAGTACACCAAAATAGAAAAATGCTGCCTTTGTCTCCATGGCCAAAGCACCTACAACAAAATACTTTGATAATCTGAAGACCACTCATCAAACTACTTAGAATGCAATTGATTGTCTCAATATCTGCAATGGAGCCTGAATTACTAAAATGTTTATTTCATTCTTTTTTTATTTCTTTTTGTCTTATGTTATTGTATTTGTTTGTAATGCATGTTCTTTCTTTCATTTACTACACTGTGAATTTATGCACACCTTTTAACTCTCCTAAACTGTGTGTGTTGCTTACCTTTATCACAGGCCATGGCTGAAAAAAGATCTTACTAGATTAAGATATATGTGTATATATAAATCTATTTATCTCTCTCTCTCTCTCTCTCTGTGTCTACATTATATATATATAACTCTATCTGTCTACAAATCTCTCTCTCTCTCTCTCTATATATATATATATATATATATATATACTTCTGTTGTATAACGTCATCAGATGATATGTGGTGTCAGAGATAATGGATATATAAAATGTAATAGTATTATCTTCATAGTGCTTCCTGGCTCTTTGTGCTTTTATATTATGAATTGCTGCATACAGCACTAGATCATACTTTATATTATTTATTGTCTAATGTTATCTGGAGTACTAAGGGAACACGGCTGTGACAAATGAGCCACTGAGCACAATCAAAGGGATGTTTGATTTTGTGATTTTTCTGGATAAGCTGATGGATTAATTTTAATTTGCCTCTATGATATTTTTCAAAAACAAACAGGTTTCAAGGAAATCAAAATCCAGTGCAGCCATTTCTGTGGCACAGAGGGGCAGAAGTCTGGCTGTTTCTACAATACCTGGTTCCATCAATCTAACCTGGATATAAGAAGTGCTGGTAGGAGGTCTGTGGATGAAGTGTTCAGCAGATATTAGCTCACACCATCTGCAGAAAAGAAGACAGTTAGGTCCACTGCTTGAATAACACATGGCAGAATCTGAGTGGGAACCTGGGCAACAAGCAACGGGCTTATAGGCAAATTCCAAGACCTGATATGGTGTAGAGAACCCCTGGAACTGGAACTGATACATGGAAGCATGATATAAGAATTCCAGCACTGTAGGCACTGCCATGGCAGAAAGCTTAATGACTGCTTCAGAGAAACGAGTAAGGATAAAAAAATCACAGCAGGCACAAAGGCTAATGCTTTAGCAAGATTCTATTGACCTTTGTGCTTGGCCTTTGGAAATAAGCTGCCTTCTTTCTGGGTTCCCACACTTGAAGGGAGAGGTGACCATGGTCCAAGTCAGACATTGAGCGGTAGGAAGAGGTATGTAAGGTGAAGCCATTAGGCACAGATCTCTATCTGGGGTCCATGAAATTTAAAGCCCCTCTAAAAAGTATTGTGTTGTAAGTCATTTCAATACTAGTCAGTGCTTCGTTTCTTATTTTAAGTGTTTAGTGTAAATAAATTTTGTTGGTGTAAAGAACTAAATTGAATATACCAGTAAAAAACAGTGTCACAGTCAAATACATATCCTTTTTTTCTTCCAGAGAATCCACTGTATGCATTGAAATGAAAGTATATAAAGGTAGCCTCACAGTTATTCTAAACAAAAATTCCAGAGAGATGCACACACATGACCATTACAAAAAAATTACCTCTTGCTTACTTGTTTAGTTTAGTTTGGAGAAGAAAAGTAGAAAAACTGTAAAACAACACTTCCATTGTATGCTGCTTGTAAATTTTAAATATTAAGGAATTTGTCACTGAACCCCTTGCTCGACACAATGAAGACACCAGCATGGACAGTACAACAAGATTTTATTGCAATCACTTGATAAAATAGAAAATCATTACTCAATTAAAATACAGACTATCACCAATCTGTTATGTAAGCATTCAAACACCAAGTGTTCCAAGCATTCAAATACCTAAACACACTGTTCCAACTCAGCCTGTCTACAGGCTATGTACCCACAGAGTGGCGCACAGCAACAGTTATCCTGCTCCACAAAGGTGGAACCACAACGGACTCCGGGAACTATCGCCTTATAAGCCTGACTAGCCTGGTCTGCAAGCCTATGGAGCGCATCATCATGGAACTCATTAACAGAGACACTGGGAACTTCCGAACATTGGACCCTACCCAGTTTGGCTTTGTTAAGGACAGATCATGCCTCCTAAACCTGGCGGACTTCTTTGAGACAGTTATCAAGGCTTTAGATGAGGGAAAGGTGGTTCACACAGCCTACCTAGACCTTGCAAAGGCTTTTGACACCATTCCCAATTCTGGTATTATATACAAGCTCTCCAGCCTGAACATAAACCCCTATGTCATGAGATGGGTTGCCAATTGGCTCACGGATAGAACCCATATGGTGAGAGTTGCAGGCTCTAGGTCCGACTCTAAACTGGTTACAAGTGGCGTCCCCCAGGTCTCAGTCCTGGGACCCCTCCTGTTCGGTATATACTTCTCAGAGATACAGGCAAGCACAGGAGGACTATGGCTGACCAAGTTCACAGATGACTGCAAACTGGGCGCCATAATTGACTCCTCCAGAAGGGTCTCACTGAGACGGATACCTGGTGTCAAAATCATGGCCTCAAGCTAAATGCAAAAAAATGTATAGTCATCCCCTTTGGAAAAAGCAAAGTACCCGCGAACTACCACATATGCGGTAGTCTCCTAAATACAGAAAATGTAATAAGGGATCTGGGGACCCAAGTAGACAGTAATCTCTCCTTTGATAATCATATTGCCAAGATGGTTAGAAAATCCTTCTATGTGGCCCACCTAATCATAAAAGGGTTCGCATCTAGAACAAAAGAGGTTATTGTGCCCCTCTACTCATCACTCATCAGACCCATCATAGAGTACAACACCCCATTTCGGATGTACCTTACAAGACAACTGCAACAGCTGGAAAGACCACAGAAGTACCGCACCAAGAGGATTACTGGCCTCAAACAGATGCCCTATGCAGCCCGACTGAAGAAACTCCAATTGTACTTGGTTGCATACTGCTTACTCAGAGGTGATATCTGCCTGACATACAAGGCCATGTCCAACCCAGAATTGATGGACATGCTCCACCTAAAAAAAACAAACCCACGAGAACCACATGCTCTAGGGATCTAAACCTCACCACAATGATAAATAGGACGTGCTGGAGGGATATATTCCTGTCCCAGAGACTCTCCATGCTTTGGAACAGGATTCCAATCTACATTAGGTAAAGCCCCTCACTAACACTCTTCAAGAGAAACCTTGATGAGTGGATGGGAAACAGAAAATTTACCCCGGGGATCACTGCAGTGGCTCTGCTGGACAGAGGCATAGGGAACTAATCTAAGGGGGGGGCAGCAAAAGCCAACACATTCTGGCTAAGCTTATAGATGCCCTTGGGCAGATAACCTAGTACTTACCTATGAACCTATGAAGTAAAGGCAGCGTGATAGAATGCTCACCTCCAATATCTCAACCAAATAGGAAGCACTTGCTGTCTATAACACTGAAATCATAAATGCCAGCAGCACGGCAGAATGTTCAGCTCAAAATCCAACCAAACAGCAGCATTATGACACCACGCACTAAAAAGCAAACAAAATCTGTGAGCACTATAGCCACTACGCACTCTGTAAAACCAACTGGAAGGAAGGAAGGAAGGAAGGAAGGAAGGAAGGAAGGAAGGAAGGAAGGAAGGAAGGAAGGAAGGAAGGAAGGGAAAAGAAGGACTTGTCTTTTATTCAGAAAGGAAGATCCCTTCTTTCACCCATCAAACTACCTAAACACAGCCTGTTTCTCCTCTTCCTTTCTCACCAACTTGCCAAAATTAACCCTTTACTACTACTACCTTGAGCTACTAAATTCTTCAAAAACAAAGATATATGCACATTAAATAGAGCCAACCCAAAGCCACTGAGGTGTATGCTGTCAGTTCTGTACCACATAGGATCCCTGTCCTTAAAATACCAGTACCTAATGCAGACCCTATCCTGGCTGCCCCATGGTATATACGCTTCCTGGTAGCTTCAGCATCCTTGGAACTAAAAACGGGCCTCCATCACAATCTTGTAAAAATAGCAGACCAGATCAGTAGCATACCCAGACCCAGAAACTTTTGCTTAATCAACATCAGATCCCTCAAAGGGTAGTACGGTTCAGTACCAATGAAGGCTGTCTTCCAAATCATAAAAGCAAAGGCTCGTTCCACAAATTCAGCTCACAATTCCACAGATTTTATACTGTTTATTTAACAAATAGACAGAACTAGATTTAGTGCTTTCATCTCCACACAACATCAGATCCCTAATAAGCCTGGAAAGAAGCCTCCACTTGAGTACCTCATTGAAATTGTCACCTCCCCTCATGTAATACCAAAAACTATTGCATTCCATACATTGTCTGAACCTTATCCAGCATGCCTACCAACTGATTCCATCATAACTGTCTGCTGCCTTTGTAACAGATGTCCCAGATCTGTGGACTGAGACCCATAGACAACCTCCTCAGCCTCACTGATGTTCATTTAGCAGACCAAAAACAATGATTGGCCCAACAAGACCACTTTATTCTTACATGTAAAAGAAAACTAAAATAAATCAACAGATCTTACAACACCAAAATTCCAAAATGCTCCAATATATAGCAAAATGGCATTAGACACCCATTTCCCAACCTGGTTTATAACCTCAATTGACCTGCCTTCCATTGCTAAATCAGACCCCTATCCTAAACAGTGGAGTAGAGTACATCTCCTCATTAATGCCTTGATTCTCCAAAGCTTTCCAATCTGAGTACACAAACTGACCCACTGACTCTGGCCTACCTTCCTCCTCTTGAAATACCAAATCCATCGGATTCCTCACTGCTGATTTCTTCCACGCTAAGCCCCAGGCCAACAGACACAGCAATAACTGCATATTTCTACACAGTATTACTTGCTGCCCGCTACTAAACTAGCCTATGTTGGATCTACTCCCAAGATCAGCACTCAGACTTCAATATTACATGTGTGACTCCATCTGAGACTACTCATTTGAGACAGACTGAGTCAGCCGAAAACCCCTACATACATTAATTCTGGCAGTGCTGACCGTAAAACATAATTTTAACTGCTGGTTATATCATAAAAACCTTTCAACGATGACTGCAACAAGTGCTTCTCTAAATGAAGCCTGACATCTCTCAATGAATCCAAGACTTTTTCCCACTCCTTAAAAATCCGCAAACAATACCAAAGTTTAGTAAAATCTGAATAATTGCCTGCAGCTGAATATCTGGTTTTAGCACTTAATGCTGCCAAATGTGCCCTAATGATTCTTACTTCTTCACCCAAACCCCACCTGAAAACTAAACACCTACCCAACAACTGCACTGATCATTTTCTCTCAAACTCTAGTACAGCCTATAAGATTGCCTAGTAGACTTAACCCAGGACTTCTGCATTGGCCATTCCGCTGTTCCTACCTAACTACCCATACCTCTTCTTGTACTACTGCTGGGCTCACCTGTGCCCCTGGTGTCCCTGGTACTAACTTCTGGAATCTATGGAAACTGAAAATAAGATAGGATGTCTGTAAGAACACTAGAACATCCTGGGACATGTTTAGCTGAAAAAGACAGGTTAATTCTAAGGCAATGCAACACAATCTTCTTCAACAAATCCTGCACTAAACAGGACTTGGTTGATTTTTTTTTTTTTGCTAAAAACTGAACTACTGCTAAGTTACCTCAATGAAAATTAGTCTTACTATTTATCATTTCCTCTTGCCAAAGTATGGTATCTACCCAAATGCCTCCTCTTTTGCCATGGTCAGAGTTCAACTCCAAAGACACCTACATGAAAAATATGACTGCAAGTGTTTTCCCACTGGACACATAATGAAACTCCGTCCTCACCAGAATCACTTCCACTTTGACCCCCTACTAACTGTTATTTCCCTCTCTTATTTGCTACTAAAATTAATTCACATTTATTTCTACTCTATTTTACATTCTGTGATTACTCGGTGAATTTGTTCTGTTTTATTTTTTTCTGAATTTCTTCACTTGGGCGGTGTCTGCAAATGGTCTGTTGTGATCAGTGCACTACTCCTGGTAAACAAACAACAAAATAAATAAATAAATAAATGCATATATACATACATAAACAAATGGGCATGAGTTCCAAAAAGGTGACACATTTTTACCCCTTTCACTGACCATCTTAAGGCAATCCAAGTACCTTTGAAATACGTCCCCATGCTGCACCCCTCAGCTGCATCCATATAAAGTTACATCTTCCTCAGATGACACCCAGTCTTCTTGCCAAAAGGACACTCTATTAAAATGATGGATGAAGTCCACCCAAATAACCATGTCCTCTTTGACCAGCTTAGATATTCTCACCTGATGATACTTGCATGCACCTGTTTTGTAATAAATTAGCTAGTGATCTGTTGAAAGTTCTCCATGGGCCTATTGCATGGCATGTGGAATTTAGTAACCCTAGAACCTTCATAACCTCTTTAACTCTAACCTTTTCTTCAGTAACATGCCTACAATGATTTCCTCCATCTTGGCTAGCTTTCCCTTCCCTGCACCTAGCTCAACATCCACTTTCAATCACAGGAACATGAAAACCTTAGCTGGCCCTTCTTGCTTTCTCTCTGCTTGAGGCACTCTGACTTCCAGACGCAATTGCAGAAAAATACAAACTTGCTCCTCAGCTGCTTCTTTCCCTTCAACCGCTAACAGAAAATCATAGAAGTAATGCGCTACCCACTGTTTAAATGCCTGAGTCTCCTAGAGCCAAAGCGAAGCTGTGTTAGATCTCTCAAATGTAGCACAAGCTCCTGAACAGCCTGTAGGAATGGCCTTCTCATCAAGTAGGTGCAAACAGAAAGATGATTCTATATCAAGTTTGCCAGCCATGAGTCAATAAAGATGCAAATTACCCAAACTGCTTCATCCAATCAAACATATGGTATCTTGGTATCCCTCTTATCAATGTAATCATTCACTCCAGAAAAGAGAGATGATTAATAAGGCAGAATTCAGGTGGTCTCTTTTTTGGAACAAACCCAATGAGGATATCCTAAAGGAATCAAAGGGGGGAAACTTAAATGATCCCAAAATCCTACATGCCTGCACTTCTTTGTCCAACACCAGAGCCACAGCCTCTCTAACTCTGACTGACTGACTGTGTGATTACTACACACTCTTTTGCAATGACTTATACTCAACTTAATTGCAAAACACTCTGTAAAGTCCTGTAAGAGATTTTAAACCACACCTTTGTCCAAATAGTGCCACAGGAGTCATGTCAAAACTGCTACTCTAATAGGGAATGGCCCTTCCTCAAAACAGCATAATTCCCCTGCCTGCATGCCAACTGCCCTGCCCTTCCCAAATGTGTTACCTAACCCTCCGGATTTATCAGTATCTGGAACAGGAGAGCCTTCACCCTCCTTGCACCAACATCACCCCACCTCTTGGAGTCACCATACCACACTGGGAACACACATGAGCAAACCTGCATATAGGCCAAATGCACTTAGACCTACTCCTGGCTTCTCCCCTTTGGTCGTGCTCCTAAACTGCCCACCTTCCCCGTCCAACATCATTCCTAGGCAAGTGCCAGCATGCCTATACTCACATTGCAGTAACTTATCAACCTACTGTTAGATGACCTAGTATTGCACATTTCAACCATTCTCTTTTCAGCATCTAATACTCTGCTCCCTTTGTTTTCTTATTTTCCACATCTGCTCTAAACACCCCTTATACTCTACCTAGCCATCCTTTCACCCACTTTTCTTCCTTACTTCCTCTTAACCTAACTCAGTTACTTTTAAAATTACTGAGGACATATCTACCTTTCAACCATTGTACTGCCAACTTACCTGAAAAATCCTAGCCTGGTACCTGCTACCCAGCTTTGCTGGTCACAATGCACACTGAGAATAGATGCCTATAACTCCTAACCTCAGTGCCAAACCCACCCCATACCTCTTAACTTCCAGTGCCTCACTTCCTGTCCTTGGACCTATCATTTGCTTGATTTTTCATCCTAAGCCCCCACCTTCTTTCCCCTTTGCTACCACAACCACTGACTCCACCCTTCCCTATCAAAAGTTCAGGGAAAGAAGTGTCTGTATGGCAAACTTAATTTATACTGTATTTGTGTAAACATGTACTGAAGCTACTTTTACAATTTGCATACTGTGAGCTGGCTCTGCTAATAACCGTTACCATATGCATCTACCAAAGATGATTTTGCTTGTAATTGAAACATTTTTAAGAAGTCATATCCATATTTATTTTATTATTTATTTTATTTTCATTTGTTGACCAGGGAAGTCCAACTGGGTGCAGAACCACTTTTCAGCGAAGGCCCAGGGAAAAAAGCTCCATTTGTACAGTATAATACACGATGCAATGTAAATCAACATGGGCAAATTAAATATTAATATCGTCTTTGACAGTGCAGTATTAGAAAATGATAGTAACATATTGAACGAGTTTACATTGCGCAAAAGCATATTGAATAAAAGTGTACTATGAAACTGGTAAAGCACACATATTCACATTTATATCACATATAAAACAGGAAACAATAGAAAAGAAAAACAAAAAGAGATTTAGAGACTATCAGCAGAAGCTAACTACTAGCAATGTAATGTGGCTGTATTTGATTATAAAATCTGGGTACTGTCTAACCCTTATAAAATCTGGGTACTGTCTAACCCTTATAAAATGCGGGTACTGACTAACCCAGCTAATGTCAATGCATTCATTCCTATCGTTAGGTACACTATCTGTCACATTAGTGTTTATGTGGTGCACACAGTTTGTATTGCATCTGAAATACATTAATTTATTTAATTCTTTGATATGTTGACACCCCCTCCCCTGCACATATACAGAGCATACAAATGCACTTCACAGAAATCACAAAAACTCTCAAACAAATCATCTGTGCCTTAAGCTGTCTTAATAAGAATACAGGGAATACAAAACCAAACCCCATCAGTTCTGGCATGATCAGATAAATCCAAGGTTTGGGTACCAAGAAAGAAGAATCCAAGGCAGTTGGCTTTTTTTACCAAGGCAGGATATTGCCAAAGTATGATAGTGCATTGTCCACTAACCACTATAGTTACAATGTCCACACTAGAATGATCTGTGAAAGGAAGGAGCTACCAATCATCACTTCATAATAGGTAAGTTATGCATTCTGTATGCGTTAACCTTTCCAGAACCCATTGTATTGCTCTGACCATGATTTCAGTATTACTGTACAGCCCAAATATTTTCACCCTGCAATGCATTGTGGTTGTGCTCTATAAGTTTAATGCAATGAATCTGAATCTTTGTGCAGCCAAAGTACTTGTCTTCAGTTGTTTGTGTACCACTATTTCTGTTTCCCAGTCCCTCCCCTGACATGTATGGAAATAAACTCTTTCCATTCATTATGTTTTATGACAAAATGTAAAAAAAAAAAAAAAAAGTTTCATTCATCCATTCAGAAAAGTAGGTTGAAGGCAATAATGTGGTGCAAGCAATGAAAGCTCTTCCCCACCACTACTAAATGTGGCTGAGCATAGCTTAACCCGAGTAAAAAAAAAATCTCCTAGAACACTCTGGGAAGGGCTTTTTCCATGTCTACATTTACTGGTTCTTTGCTTTTCAGTTTTGTCAGCTTAGCTTTGCCATACCTCAAATGATTCATATGACTGACACCTAATGGAAATTTGGCAGCAATTCACATGATAAACAGGAAATAGATTAGTGCTTTTAGTTTTCTTTTTCACTATAAGAATGCTGACTCTAAAAACAAGTGGTACTTTCACTGCTGCCTGTGTAATTTGCTATATTAAACATCTTTATAGCTTTATCAGTGTTTTAGTAACCTTTTCCCATGCTACTGGTCTACTCATTGAATACAAAAAGTTTGACTTTAACTGAAACAAGAATCTTTATTCCCCCAAGAAATGAAAATGATTGTGAGCCATTTGATGGCTTCTTAGGCTGTACTTAAAAGGGCATAAATTGGTTTTCCAAATTCTTGGACTTCATGTATTAACTGCCTCACACCTTTTGAAGAGAATCTGTAATCATGCCCTTTATAAATTGTGCAGAGGGCAGATATTTGAAGTGATAGTTTCTTAACATCCTCAGCACCCATAACACAAAAAATATAATTGTATTTGAAGTGTGTGTGTGTGTGTGTGTGTGTGTGTGTGTGTGTGTGTGTGTGTGTGTGTGTGTATGTATATACAACTCAATTTCATGGTTATATCACTTTATTTTAGTTATTTTATTTTACATATTTGTTGACTAGGTAAGCCCATTGGGCAAACTGTTCCTTTTCAGAGACAACTTAGGAACTGTATCATTAAATGACTTGCTTACAGTCACTCTATAAGCAAATAAAAATGAAAGGAATCAAACCCTGCACTCTGAACAGCAAGACACAGCACATTAACAGCACAGTGCTTGAATCTTCTGTGCTAACTGCCAAGACATGCTTAAGCTAGGCCAGATTTCTACATTTTATTTGGAACCTTTTGAGTTATGCAAGGGGCACATAATCAGATCCCCAAATACAACAGCATGTCAGCCCTCAATGGTGCAGTGAAGTTTATGCCTATGTGCACACATAATAAGCCATGAAATGCACTGAGTATGAGCAAGTATGTGACCTCTATGCAGCTTATTAGTCAGCCTCATAGTGCCATTGGAGTGCTATGGTGCAAGCATTGGCTAGAATGTAGATTGTACAAGGTACATACATTTAGGTTGGTGTTTTTTTGGTCCTGTACCACAGCAGTGCAATTACAATGTTCTGTAACGTGTGAGTGTATGGTGGCATTGGGTTATGTCATGCTGTCCTACCTGTCATTGCATGTTATGTAATACCTACAATGTGCATCGATATCAATCTGCTACCATTTTCCCCAAGATTGCACCTGTGAAGTGGTCATGGCTTTTGTGTGCTGAGTGTGGGAGGGCTCCCGCATGGTGGAAGAAAGAAACAAAAATCTTTCTGTACTTTCTACATAGGCACCATCTGCTGGTCCGGGTCTATATTAAATCAGCGAATGCTTAAAAAAGCGAATGCTGATTTATCGACCCCATGTAAGAGAAAGCTTACAATCCTGAACACTTGGAACAGCGATTTTTTTCTCAGGGAAAAAAAAATTGCTATTCCACAAAAAAAAAAAAAAAAAATAAATAAATAAAAACTTCAAAACATTACATAAAGTGGGGGGCTTCACCCCCACACCCCCCTACTTAAATATATCAACTCTGAGATCGCACTACAGTGAGGAAAACGGCAAAGTAATGGAGGCGGCCAAGCAATTTCTTTCCCAGGGAAAGAAATCGCTTATATGCCGTTTCGCTATTTTGCTGTTTTATGCTTTCAAGTTCGATCAAGATGCATTTGAAGGATTGTGTCTTCAATTATATAATAGCAGCCCGCTGGTCTTGCCTTATGAGGGTCCTTATTGCAAAATGGATGTCTCACCCTGGCTTTTCTATTTTCTGCCCCCTAGGGATTCTCTCCCTTGACTTGGTGATGGTGACTGGGCTGATAGTGGGTGTTCCATCACCATCCTGGGTGTCCTTATATTGTTTTGACCTGATTGTTTGCTGTCCTACAGTGCCATGTTTATCACTGTTCGATCAAGATGCATTTGAAGGATTGTGTCTTCAATTATATAATAGCAGCCCACTGGTCTTGCCTTATGAGGGTCCTTATTGCAAAATGGATGTCTCACCCTGGCTTTTCTATTTTCTGCCCCTTAGGGATTCTCTCCCTTGACTTGGTGATGGTGACTGGGCTGATAGTGGGTGTTCCATCACCATCCTGGGTGTCCTTATATTGTTCTGACCTGATTGTTTGCTGTCCTACAGTGCCATGTTTATCACTGTTCGATCAAGATGCATTTGAAGGATTGTGACTTCAATTATATAATAGCAGCCCGCT
This sequence comes from Protopterus annectens, assembly GCF_019279795.1. Classification (NCBI taxonomy): domain Eukaryota; kingdom Metazoa; phylum Chordata; order Ceratodontiformes; family Protopteridae; genus Protopterus; species Protopterus annectens. The sequence continues at coordinate 662,119,390 of NC_056736.1, read as the reverse complement.
GGTCTTGCCTTATGAGGGTCCTTATTGCAAAATGGATGTCTCACCCTGGCTTTTCTATTTTCTGCCCCCTAGGGATTCTCTCCCTTGACTTGGTGATGGTGACTAGGCTGATAGTGGGTGTTCCATCACCATCCTGGGTGTCCTTATATTGTTTTGACCTGATTGTTTGCTGTCCTACAGTGCCATGTTTATGGCCTTACCCCTACTATTCATGGCTGGTGTACTGGTTTGTCTTCCAGCATTACTCATCCACTGTCCACTCAAACTCCCCTGCCACTGCCAGTTACATTTGACATACAATAGGCATGCATCTGACAAAATGGCAGTTGACATTTAGTGGTTGCTGACTTATGTTATGGTACATTAATGCCATCAGATATCTGTGGCCCATGTGTATTAATTTTGGCAACTTCAGCTTTATCTCCGTAACATGGTCACCATGTTGCCATGCAAGGCACTGTCTGGCAGGCTGATGGTAGATCCTTTTGGCAGAACACTTGTAGCTCCTGAGGTTGTTCAGCCCAATGCCAATGCCTCCGTGGTCCATCTTTGGAACTCCTGCACTGTTTACCTGCTATACACGTGGGGATCTGGTTAGGATGCATTTAATCCTGTCTTGTGTGGTACACATACTTTCATACTACCTGTTGATAGGCCTGTAGATCATGTTTTATTTGCTCCTATGTAGTTAACAGCATCCTAGGACTGTACTGCTAACTAATGTGGTGCACATTACTGATACCTGCTTTTGCTTTTGTGTGTTTCACTCTTACTCTGTTTTTCACTAACTTCCTTTTATTTTTTATCATTTATTGTTTTCTTTCTCTCTAGTTATGTTAATATTTTATACAGTGTCTGTTGCAGCAGTGGATAAGGTACAGCTGTGGCCACCACACCATCTGCCTGCCTTGTCATCATATGCTGGGTTCCTAGCTGTCTCCAGTCCAACCTTTCTTCAGGGTGATGTAGGTCATCCAGACTGAGAAGGGTGTCCTGGAGAGTTCCCTGGTGCCCTGTGGTAGCCTGTCTCTGGTAATGTGCGTAAGCTCTCCATCAGAATGTGTCATTGATGGGTCCTTATATGTTACCTGTCAGGAGGTGGAGGGCCTGATAAAAGCCTTAGTTGACCTGATGGATACCCACATTGGCAGCTTGGAATGCATCCTTTTGTTTCTGGCAGTGTCACATAGCTGTCTGGTCCTGATCAGTGGGCCAACAGTGGCTACTCCATCCATGAGAGTAGTCATGTAGGTGACTGATCTCAAGTTGGGTGTGACACTATGCAGCATGACAGTCAGCCATCACACCACCCTATCCCCATCATGGTGTTCTCTTTTCTTGTGTGTTTGGAGTCCAGTCCTCCTCATTACCAGTTGTCCTTCCAAAGTCTGTGTCTCTTTTTTGGGTTCCCCTACTAGTCTCTGTCTGTCTTTTGTGTCTGTTTGTCTGCACCTGATACCATCCCTATGCCATGTTCCCTACATACACTATTCTATACCACCTTCTCCTGTACTCTTTTTGCAGATATAACAAATGGATCTCTTCCTCCTTTAAAAAAATTGTACTCTTACTTCCACACCCAATATTATTTTTTCTTTTCCCTTACTTTTGTGGGTGTTCCACACCATGCCCTTCCCCCTTTATGGCAGTCCTACATACCTATTTCCTTCCCATAAATAGCAAAAAGAAATAGTCATTATGAGCACGCTACATGCACTCTACTAGGTACATGATGTTATGTAGCTATCATCATACAGTGCTGGACATTATATGGCCTGCTAAGTTTTCACTAGCAAATTCCCTAATTAGTTTAAACCCATCATTCAAGACTTAATAAGCTTTAGGCTGCATTGCACTATTTCACAAGACATTTTCTGAATCTGGCCCATTGTTTTACTCAATGCAAATGTTATCTATATCATTAAAAAGTAGAATTGATATGGTATTGTTTTAAACAGAGTAGTTTAAAATGAACAAGTAACATTTCAGTTGAGATTGCTACTGAAGTGTTTCATTTATATGTATTACTGTGCAAATACAATGCATGCATTTTTCTTCTCTCAAGTCATGTGATTTGGTATGTAGGTTGACTGCAGAGTTTACTCGCTTCTGCTGCTACTTCTGTTGTTGTGAAAATGTGATGCATACTCTATTAACTGAAGAAGAGTATAAAATAATGAATGGTATACTGAAAAATGTAAAAGCAAAAGCAAACACAGATATGCCTTCCCATTTTCCTTAATAACTGACAAGGCTGGAAGCAATGCAGAGTTATTTTCCATAACTCCTTCTGGAAAGCAGTTGGATTAATATAAACAATATGTGTATTGTTCCATTTATCTTTGGGATATAGTTTTATTTAATGCAGGTGCTATGAATAAATGAATGTCAGAAGTTATTTATTGTTGATTGTTGCCGACATAATCTGTTTTTAATACTTATATAATATAAGTGAAACACAGTGCATACATTATATTAATTTAATATATATGGTATGTTTTGTGGGCTGAAAACAGAGTACACTGTTGAATATGCTAAACAGTCATCTTTTTTTGACATACTTTTTCACATATGTTTCTTTCATTGTGGAAGGATTATAAAAGAATAGAGGCAAAATGAAATGTATTGGGAACACGAATAAATGTCTTGAGTGGTAAACTTCTGAATATGAATACAAAGGAAAAAGGAGTGAAGTCGTACTTTTTCTTTTGCAGAAAGACGTTAAGAAATGTTAATTTGTATGGCTGTCTTTGGAAATAGGAGCACTGACTGATATGGCACACATTTGTAAATGCTATACATGATAAATTAAAATAAGGTAGTGTTCTTATTGACTATATATATATATATATATATATATATATATATATGTGTGTGTGTGTATGTATACATCAATGACAGAATGCTCCTTACTTATTGGAAATGGGGGCATACTATTAACAGACTATATGGCTCTATTCTGGCAATTACTGAGTGGCTATACTGTTTTCTTCAACTTACTGTACATATATTTGCTTTCCTTGTAATATAGTCCTTCTATAGTTATTGTGTATGTTGATAACAACTTTTATATTAAATGAATGAATGTTCATAATTTCGAATGCTCTAAAGAGCGAAAATGCCGAACATCGAAGTGCTTCTTTTGGGATCGCAGTACAGTGAAGATCAGAATATTTGCCCTATCCTCACTGTAGGGCAGTCTCCGAGTGGGTATAGATAAATATATATATATATATATATATATATATATATATATATATATATATATATATATATATATATATATTTAGCAGGAGATGCAGCCCCCCACAATAATGAGTTTGAGTTCCGGCATTTTCGTTCTTTAGAGCGTTCAATATTATGAACATTCGTTTATTTAATATAGACCCATTTTATTACACTATCACATGCAGAATATGGTTTGCAATATATTCAATAATTTAATAAAAAAATCCTTTGGGCTTATGGAAAACTAGAGTAGTAACGTGGAACCAAGAAGCTCACCTTCTGCATAAGGAGATAGAGAAATAGAAGATAGTCAACTTATAGGTGTGGTTTGCTGACAGCAGTAGCTTTCTTGGGAATACCTACAGAAAACCAGGATGGGATGTATCATATTACTATTTTTTTTTATTCACTGTTTTCAAATTTTATCTTTTGATGAAAATTGACTTGAAAAACTGAGATACAACAGGAGTGGGTAAACCTTGTTTAAATATATAACTATTTTTCTCTTTGTTAACAATGAATATTTCAAATATTTTATGATTACTATAAAGGGCTTTAGTAGTGTAGTTTACAACTCAGTAATATATGCTGAGTAGCTATTAGACTATTTATTGGAGTAGAGGATTTCAAACTTTTTTTTTTTTGCAAACAGCAAATGGATCCTCATTGATATGATGTTATGATAATAAATATACAATGGAAATGGAAACAAATGTATTTAGGAACCCTGGGTTAGTTTGTAGTTGTCCTTATTTCTTAGTTAAAATGTCATAACATGACATTTTCAACATGCCATGATGGGGAAGTGTGAATGTAAAGGTACAACTTAAACTTATATATGCTAGCATAAAGCTTAGTTAAAGCAAAACATTTGTTATCCTTTTTGTTTGTTTCTTTTTCTCTTTTCTTCTCTGGTTCCTTCTTTCTTGTTACTGTTATTTATGTGGATTTAGTTCTAATGCCCGTTAATTTATTTTCAATTTAAACTTATGGTTTGTTTTTAAGTGGTGTAGAGAAACTTGTTACTTAATATTGCATTGATCCATTTTTCATTTTCTTTCTCTGTAAATGCATCTGTGACTCATTTGCTCACTGTGTGGCTAGGTACTTTGGGTAGGCAGGTTAGCTTATTATTTGGTTTGGATTTCCTAAATTAACTTGGAATTTATATTTCCATGTCAGCATTAGAAAACTATTTTTGTTTAGTTTTAACACATTTATTTTTGTGTGTTTTTGATGTGTCAATAAAATATTAAGTTATTTTCTAATGAAAACACAAGATTGAGACGTCCATTTCGTGTATGAATTGTGATCGTCAGAGTGTATCAAAGAAATGAAATAACATAATTTGAAAATAAAATGTCTACATTATCACTGTTATCTTTTAATATAAATGGCCTAGATATTGTAAAAAATGGAGGATTGGCCAAATATCTTAAAGTTAGTAATGCAGTTATTGAATTTCTACAAGAAAAAATATATACAGAAATTATGTTTCAGAGATTATACAATTTTGCCAAATCCCTCCTTTAAAGAGAAGAACTAACATTAAGAGGGTATGTCTGCAATGAAAACTACTGAATATCAAAACAGACATTCACCCTTGCCAATAATATTAGTTAGTAAGACATGGAACTAAACTTTCAAAAATGTAAATATTTTATCTAGTAACTTAAAAGATATGCTAATTCCAGGGAGGTGGGGGTATTTCAATTGCATTTTGATATGAAAGAGATTCCACTGATAACAGAAGCCTCAGACTACAACTTCTGCTAAGACTGTCAAAAACAATGTAATGTATTTAAAAGATTTAAATAATTTAGTGGAACCATACTAATTTTTAACTCATTATTCATGTCTGTGGGATTTAAATGTTTATCAACATAACTTATATTTCTAATGATTTGAGTACAAA